>NC_142378.1:15872500-16117500 GCF_059441005.1 Hippichthys cyanospilos | reverse complement strand
ACTTAATTTACAAATTTACTATAGCAGTTCCTTAATTATTGTGAAAAATCATTACCATGATCGGTGTCTTCACATAAACTGGGAGCCCTTCATACTACTCAGTATCAAAGAAGTAGCTCTCAGTTTCAAAAAGGTTGCCGACGCCTGACGTACAGGCATAATATTCACATTAAACAAACAGTACAAGTTAAAGAATACAATTAAAGCATTGACACGAAGCCACAAAATGAAACACAACATACAGAAAGGGTCACTAACTTAAACAAGTGTCAGTCATACTGCAACAACCAATAGTGAACTTACACTTGAAAAAGAAAAAAATGTAAGTCAGGCACGCCATAACCCGGGGGTCCACTGTACACATATTTACTCAAATCTTGAATTATCAAGCCTTACACAATAAAAATACTATTGTCCCTTTTCGTTCCTGTTCCTTTTCGTTGTAGCCTATTTCCTTCTCTCCCTTGCATCTAAATGACAGCGTGTGTGTTTTATGATTGAGACCGGCACTCCTTTCTTGGTCTACCTAACAGTGGGAGTTGGGCGGGAGAGGATTACAACTCTAGCCCTCATTGGTCAACGGTCACGCCAGGAGCCAATCTCGTGTCTTGTAGGACACTCACACACGCTTTCAGGAGGGTGATGCGCACTCCTATAAGTTGTATGATATTTTGACACTCAAGTGACCAAAACAAATCCAAGAGAATCTTGACAGTGTTCAAAATAAAATGTTTTTTCTAAAACAAAATAGCTTTCAGACTCGAATAATAAATTAAATGGAAATAGGTTCTTATTTCGGGTGTGGCTCATGAAGCCCGGTACCAGTTGATCCACCAACCGGTACTGGGCCGCGACAGTGGATGGGGAGTAGACAAATCCTAAAGTCACTGTTGGTTTATAAAAACTAAAAAACAATAAATAAATAAAAAACAGCAATCTTTTGATTCATCAATAGCATAGTTGATTCTAAACAGAAGTGTTTGTGACAGCCCCAGTGCCAGTACTCCCAATTATGTGGCCCAAGCTGCAAGGACCCTTCACAGCTACTCTCAACTCTAGTCTTGAACTGGAACTGACCTTGGTGACCATGAGAACCACAAAGTTCTTCTCACTGATGTTGTATTCTTTAAGTGCCGTGTCATCGTTCAAGATTTTTCCTATCGCGGAGAAAAAGGGACATGAGAATCAGAATGTCTTTTTCTTTGTTAAACAACACATTTATCATTTTGCCAAGCAGTTTTTGTCCGTCACCTGCGTAGATGAGCTTTTGTTCTGTGGCAGGATACGCATCTTTTCCTCGCTCCTCCGCGATCCTCTCCTTCAAAACTTTCACCTGAAGAGAAAAATATGTTTGTCAAAAATTAAGAGAATTCTATAAAAAAAAAAAAAAAGCAAATGGATGCATGGTCCTACGTTTTATTTCCACTGGTAAATGAGGCATACTGTCCAGTCTACTGTATTTTAACCAACATTTTTCCCAGTTTTTTTTTTTAAACCACCCGGTTTTCATACCCAAAAAAAAAAAAAATCTACGTGTTTAAAGCCAGTCATTTAAAACAACAATAAAAAGAGAGACCCAGTTCAGTACCAGGCATTTTAGAGCATTTTGACTGTTTTTTTCAAGGCTCACAGAATGTTTTGTGATTATAGGCTAATCACAAGTCTCTTAATTACATTCCTATCTCACTCCACAAAACATTGAGAATGTAGCATCTAAAATTTTTTAAATGTACAACGAGAGAGATCTGATGAATCCTCTGCAGAGGTCTAATAGCTCCTCTATATTGACATATGAAAACAGCCTGTACCTGCTGAACCATAAATGACACCAGACTTCAAATTAATAAATTTCAGTCCGTGTTTACCATTTCTTGATTATTTTGTTTTGAATCCATATAATTTTCTAGTTTCCGTTCTAAATGAGGCAGTATTTCACACCCAAAACACTTGATAAGGCTGATACTACAGCGAACAAGAATTCTAAATTCTAAGACATTGTTGTTTTTCACACTCATCGTAATGCCTGAGCAACATAGCAACCACTTTTTTTTTTCCACACATATTTCATTGCACATATTTTTTACACATCATTCCAAATATGCCAGTGTGTGCAATGGGGGTAGAGCAGACTTGGTTAACAGGCTTCAGACAGACCAAATACAAATATTTTTGCTCATTCTCAGTTGAAAAAAAGGCATAACGTGGACAGTCAGGGTGCTGGTAATAATTCTGAGACAGATGGCGCACACGTCAGTAATGTAACATCCTCTTCAGTGAACATCTTCATCAAATGACAAGGGGAGGAATCATCAGATTAACAGGTCATCCCACCTAAATTGACCCAATGAGTGAAACCCCAATTTTTCAAATTTGGGTGAAATTGTGTGTGTAGCTGTATAATAAAATGGAAAACCAACTTTGTACATTTATTTTTTTTAACAATTAATTGATTCGAATTAATGAAAACAATAATTAATCTAATGAGTGCTTAGCTAACATTTTTAACCCACAATACGTTTGATTAACTGGCACCACTTGGGACTATGATTTTTCGTCTATGCTTTTGCATATGTTTCTCTTTTTCATTAATTCTGATTAATCTGAAATCTCGAAAGTAGGTTAACTATTGTTAAATGCATATTCATGTCCTTCATATTAAAAACCTTTATAATGAAACTGACCAATTGAAACATTAAAATATGACTCTAACACCTCATACTGACTATACAACAATAAGTGCAATAATACAAAAAAAGTCAAATTTTCATCAATTTGCCCCATTCAATAATAAAAGAATTAAATCTGTTAGTGTTGAAATGATATATGGCCACATTATTCTTGTTTTTTTTTTTTTAAATCAACTATTTGATACATTCATATGATTGCAGAGATGGGTTGTGCTGTTTGATGAGCTCCGATAGAATAATTTTATGATTCTTTGTTTCATGTTTTTTTATATGTTACAACTCAACTTGTTCGCATACGCTGTTTTTTGTAGTTCATTTTGGACTTCTCCGAGTCTAATGTTTGCTATACATTGATTTATAAAGACTTTCGGAGCAAAAACAAGTATGCAATTTCATTACTGGTGTGTAACACATATATAATCCGGAAAAGTAGGTCAAACATGGTATTAATAGGAAATTTGAATGGATTTCGATAAACAAATAAAGAGGAATCTTGCACAGTCATTCAATGACACCGACACTAGTCAATTGCCCAGCTTCTCTTACCCTCTTTTCAAAATACAATAACATGTGACTCGCGTCATCATTTTGAAGCAGCAAAACACTGTTAAAAATTTGTTTTGTTACTATTATTATTGTATGGCACATATTTGATATTATCAGCTCGAATAATAACAGTGGTGCCCTTTTGAACACTAGTGATGTTTACTTTGAAGGAAAACGTCGTGTGTACCGCTGTGTCTTTGGCTAGCTTCACTCGAGGAGTGTACTTCGCGCACAGGTGACTTGAGGTCCCACAAACACGTCAACTTGTGAACCCCCTCCCCCACTCGACACATTTCTCATCTCGCAAACCATGTTATTTGAACAAAACCACCGGTTCAAAGAGCTTTTGAGCCCAACATTCCACCAAAACTATCTGTGCGGCAAGACAAGGCTAAGATGCAGCGAGCGTATGCTATAAGCTAGCCCAATGTTGTGGTGGCTCTTCGGTTCGTTCCCGACCGCCGCCAACGGACGACGTTTGCCTCGATCAACTTTGACTCACCGTCTCCTCGGCGTCGATGACAATTTTAAACGTCTGTTGCTGGAGCGTCCTTAGCGTCACCGTCAACATCCTGCCAGCCTACACAAAACCAAAATACACACGAAAAAAACAACAACAAACAAACAAAAGAAGAAAAACTCCTTTTGCTTTTCACATTCGCTCTGCGGTCGCCTCTCCGTCTACTAAAGAGTCCTGGTTGAAGTGAACTAGTGCACTCTGAGTGACTCAGCTGTCTGACTCAATGGAAGTCGGCCGAGGTTGCAAGGGCTCTATCTAGCAGGCCAGGGAGAGAATTACAGAAACGTGATGCCTTCAAGTTCAGTGGGAAATAAATAGTTAGACGAGAGCTCAAGATGAATCCCGCCTGCCGCAGCGCCACCACTTTTCCTGGAGAAAAACTTGAAACATCCGCACTTTTTCGAGCGGGCTAACATCTGTGAGAGTCACGGGTGTGGCAATATTTTGGTTCAATACCCATGCCTGATTATTTGAATCGGTTGTGTTGAAGGACGAAATCATTAAAAAGGAGCAAGCGAGTACCGTAATTCCCCACCCCTGGATCTGTAGCTTTAGCGTGAGAATTCACCAGCAGACCTGCCACCAGGGGGCAATAGTGAGTCCCATGCACTAGTGAGTGGCATGCAGGAGCCTTTCCAAGAGAACCCTTGATACTTTGCCTGTTACCTACTGTATTACTATTAACTAAGTATAGTTTTGTTGTCATAATTATCAATTAAGTTTAATTCAAGTTCAAATCTTTTCCTACAAAAGATTATTTAATTCTTGCAGTCGTTGTCAATCAAACCAACATAGCTGAGAAGTCATTGTCACATCACAAGATAAATTACATTATTATGGCATTAGCTAGCAAATTTAATCTGAACAAATCCTGGTTGTGGATGGTATGATAAACCATTTCTGCTCAGTTATGGGGTGGCAAACTTGAGTTTAAGCCTGCTTTATATCATGAGCATGCCTGAAAACAGGAAACTTTAGCCATTTTGCTTTGAAGCAACCATGACTCAATTTTCCTTACTGGACCCAAAGACAGTTGGAAACATAAAATTGGAAGGCAAATCTATAAATAGTAGACCCTCAAAAGACTCAGGAAGTCAGCCATTTTTATTTGAAGCTTGCATTATGGTAGGGGGCGTGGTCCATCCCTATTGCCATTTTGACTTCGCAATATGACATTTGGTAAGAATATCAATAAATATTATACCCACAACAAAGCCCCAAAAAAGAGTCCATGACTGATTTTTTTCTAACTTTCCAGGTGGCACTATAGATGAATTAAAAAAATGTATAAAGTGTTATGTATTTTATCCCAGTTGTGTTGCCATACTTGTGTTTCAGCTTGGATTGCAAGTGGACTTTGGGTAACAATATCTGGAGCTAACAACAAACGCCCACACGAGTGCAGGACTACAGTTCAATGTGTGTGGGCCTCCCCGCTTTTTTGTTATTATCATCATCATCACCATCATCATCATCATCACCATCATCATCAAATTCCAAGACAAAATCTTCATCGTCCTTCCGGTTCTTCTCCTCCTCCTCCAACCTCTTTCTGTCCAGCTCATCTTGCTCCTCCTTCATCTTCTTCTCGGCTGCCTGGTGAGCGCAAAAGGCAACACCTTACAACCACTAAAATTAGTCCACAAAAGTTGAGGCAAAAATAGGACACACATGCGAGCTTTGTTTGTCTATATGTGCCCTGACAATAATAGGTGAGCAGTCCATTGTCTGTGAGCCCAAGACTCCAGTCCATAATTTGTCGATATACTCGTATGTGCCCTGGTCAATATTTTAAAATGTAATTCATAAATTTCAATCAATTGCGTTTCACTTAAGGTCAGTTGTGACTGGCTTGAACATACTTGCTCTCCAAAAGATGACAAACTCCCCAAAATAACCTGATGAGCATATGTGGTGTCATTATTACCCGTGTGAGTCCCCAAGTCTGCTGGGCAAACTCTGCAGCTTCCTGGACATCATCAGTGATGAGGAAGTTGTCAAAGATGGTTCCGGATTGCATCTGTAAAGGGGGCGACACATCACGATCGGCATCTGGAATGGGTGGAATCCCTTTTTCGGCGCTCACCTGCCACAAGTCGAGGCCCAGGACACCAATGTTGTCAAACTTGTACATGTTGGCATCGGGAACGTACTCTGGGTTGGGGATCTCAGGATGGACCCACGGGCCTTTGTAGGTGGGGTTGTCTATCTGTTTGGGTGTCCAGTCACCCTGTGAACGTCAAAAAGAGAAGTGACGCGGTGATGGTGCACGTCCTCGCCGCTACATACGCACCTTATAATCTGGATTGGTCATCATGCGAGGCGACCACTTGCCATCCAGTCCCAGGTCCCAGTCGCTCGGTTTACGAGAGTTTGGGTCCTGGATTATTTCTGGTTGGTCCCAGTCCTGGAAAAACAATTTTCCATCCTTATGCCATCAAGTGAGGATGAGCCACAACACAAATCACAAGCCCCCTTTTGGCCATCCTATCAGTTTTTTGTCTGTTGTTTCTTTTGTTGTATTCCTGTGGCTACGCAAAGAACAGTTAGTAAAACAGGACTAAGGTATGAACTTCAAAACCCACACGTTCTACCTAACTATCAGTTTTCATACGGCCTAGATTTTGTATGATTCAAAGTCCTACAACTATTTTCATGTTTAATTTCATAACAGTTTTTGAACATCACTCAGTTTACATTGAAAATATCTGTGCCATTTTTCTCAGTTTATCTGAACTGTTAAGTATGGGATGTATAGAGGTAACAGCATTGTTGATAGACATCGGCTTAGCGCCTTGAGTTTGCCCTTCAAAATAAAAGCATGCAGTAAGTATAAAAACATTTCATCACACTTACATGAGCCACATGACAGCCTTTTTGTTCCAAATAGTTTGCCTCTAAGTACCAAATAGTTTAACAAGGCGCCCAAAAAACATGAAAGACTGTTATGATACTGGTGTGTTTTCAATTTGCAGGCCTGATTTTTAACCCCAATGTTGCCACAATTTTCCTCACTATTTCAGCATAGACTGGGAGGCTTCTTTATTGACTTGCGTTGTTACTCTAAAGCAATGCTTCTCAATTATGTTTTGCAAAGCCCCCTGAGGAAAAAGAAAACATTTTGTGCCCCCCCCTCACTTGCCATACAAATTGTGTAAGTATACTTAAATCTTTTTAATAGTGAAAAATTAAAAATCAAAAAATATTTTTAAAAAATCAACAGGTTAAACGGTTGTCTCAGCAGAAAAAAAAAGTGCATCAAAATTGCCTGCTAGATGCCAATTGTTATTTTATAATTATATTTCACATGGCAAAAACAAATCCTCGGGGTCATCCGTGCTCCGACGAAAAACCATTCACCCAGCCAATCCCTAGAGGTAAAATTTTAAGCCCAAGCCCAAGCCCGACCCACCCGGCCCGATTACGTTCGGGTCGGGTCAGGCCGGGCTTCTATCTCGCTGAGCGTGTTTTTAGCGCAGCTGGCCACACGCTAGATCAGTGGAGAACTTCGCTGAAACCCGGCACAGTGGACGCAAACTTATTGCTGCATGACGACCACAAAATATAGTTTTAAATTTCGTTTAAACAAAACTATAGAAATAACAATTTCATATATCTTTTCCCATTTATTTGATTTGCATTATTCTACTTAAAGCCTAGTAGGCTGCAGTATTTCTCCGTGTAATTAAGCAAGTGCGCACCAATGACGGACGGCCTAAAATTTTTCCCCGTCAACTCTTAAAAAAAATCCATCAATGATGGAAATTTGTCGGTTAATATAACCTCTGCAGACACAGATATATAAAAGATGTAAATGTTTATACAGTCTTGTTAAACTTAGATTTCGTTACAAAAGGCTTTAATTTTGGTTATCCTAAATCACCTTCTTCTCCCGAGCCCTCACAAATAAAATATGAAATTTCACGTTTGCTTCGGGCTTGGGCGTGCAAATCAAGTTAATTGGTCGGGCTTGGGCTGGTTCGGGCTTTAACACTGCGGGCCTGGGTCGGGTCGGGCTGGATTATTTTAGGCCCGATCTTACCTCTACCAATCACACCTAAGGACAATTTCGTATTTCCAATACACCTGCCATGCAAGTTTTTGGAAAGTGGGAGGAAGCCGGAGTGCCCGGAGAGAACCCACAAGGGGCTTGGGGAGAACATGCAATCTCCACACAGGAAGGCAGGAGCCAGGTGGATTTGAACTCGGGTCCCTGAACTGTGAGGCGGACGCACTTACCACTGATTCCCCCAGTATTATCCATATAGTGTGAAAATATACACAAATAATCAAATAGGTTATTTTTACAATTTAACAAGAAATTACTGTGTGTGTTTTTTAAATTAAGACTTGAAAGGGAGCGGAAAGTGAGGCTGATTTAGAAAATGTTACAACAAGAAAATGGCAGAAGCCTGACGTTGCCTTGTTGCTAAATTGGTGCATTGATGGGATTGGTGAAGGTCAAGTTAGGAAAAGAAATGTGCAAGGTTTAATTTGAACACAGTGGGGTCACATGACCGTCTCAATTTTTTTTTTTTTGTATTATGCATACTGTATTGTGATGTACTCTCTCAAGTGTAACAAATGACTTTTCAAATATCAGTCATGGATGATAGCACAGTGCATCATGTAAGCCATTGTAACCAAGCAGGAAACACAGATTTTTTTTCCAGGAATGAAAAGCAGTTGGGCTTGTTCTAAGTTGACTTGATATTCTGGTCACGCAGCTTTCGCATGCATTTTCAGAAACTGATATGTAAATGTAAAGATTTATTCAAACGGAAAAGCTCACACCCTAGCAGCTTCCAAGGATTTGGGAACGTTCAATAAATACTACGGTACGTCGCAAAGTATTTCAAGCCGTTTACGTTTCCCACTGTGATAATGGCTGTGAGCAACGTGGTCACCTCGGGCTTGGTGTCGTTGGGGTCATCGATGGTGGGCCGGTCGTCCCAGTCGGCCGGCTTACTGGCCAAGGGATCTTTGATGGTCTTGGGGGGCAGAAGGTCCCAGTCGTCCTCCAGCGAGCCCGATGCCACTTCTCTGTTGTCAATCTTCACTCGGTAGGTTTGGTCTGGACGCAGCACCAGGGTGTACACGTGGCTCAGCTCGTCGTCCTGCGGGAGAGAACTGGGAGTTCAGAACGGGCTGGAGGGCAGATGAGGGACATTCCACAAAGGGAGGATGAATTAGATAAGAGTTTTAAAATATAATAGAAAAAGTAGTAGTTTTTTTTTAAGGGACGCTGTGTAAGATTTAGACCAGGGGTGTTCAAAGTTGGTCCTCGAGGGTCGCTGTCCTACATGTTTTCCGGGTTTCTTTTCCGGACACACCTGATTCAAGTGATCAGCCCATCAGCAAGATCGGCAGAAACCTACCTGATAACGATCCTGATCATTTGAACCAGGTGTGTCAGGAAAAGAAAACCGGAAAACATGCAAGACAGCGGCCCTCGAGGACCGACTTTGGACATCCATGATTTTTAGACCGTTTTTCATGATGGACAGCAGGAGGTGCTGCATTTACCATTGTCGTTAGCGAAAACAAACATGGCAGCCTCTGGAGAAGTGCCACCTCCTTGTAATATAATTTTATAATAACTAGACCAGACTAGACTAGATTATATTTCAAACATGCTGCTGATCTTTAACAACACATTTATTTGCGCGTTTTTCAAATTTATAATCATTGAACTTATTCCTTTTTAATGAAAAACTGTCTAAATCTTACCCTGTATCTCTTTAAATTGTCATTTAAAAGGCAAAAGTTTTATTTTCAATGATAATAGTCTGTCGTTTGTTCAGAGAATAAAGGCATACATTTTGGTCAACAAAATTCTGTTTCCTGAGAGTTCTCAAATATCTGCAAAAAAAGACTACTTTTTTTCAGAGGAATAAAACTTTTCAAGGATAAGGGAGCCTTTCATTTAATTAAACCAGGAAAATGTTGTAATTTTGGCTGCATGTGGCAGACTGGTTTGTACATCCACCCCACATGTTGTGGGGTCACTTCTGGCCTTTCTGTGTGGAGTTGGCATGTTTTTACCATGCCTGCATTTGATTTTTTCCGGGAACTCCTGTTTCCTCCCACATTCCGAAAACATGCATGGTAGCTAAATTTGACATTCTAAGTGAAAGTTTGTCTTTGTGTCTCCTGCAATTGGCCAGCAACCAGTTGATGGTGTACTCGACGTGTTCCCCAAAGCCAGCTGGGATAGGCTCCAGCATGCCAGTGACGTTTGTGAGGATAAGTGGTCAAGATTATAGGTGGATATTGTAATTTGCCATATAAAGTCAGCCTTTGTTTTCTAGAGGGAAAAAATCCCTGAAACAATTTATTTTTCAGAAAAGCAAGTATTTTTTTGGACAACAAAATAGTATTTCCAGACAATCGCTGTACTTAGTTTAACATCCTTATGTGAAACAATTGGCCTTAATTCCGTACTTAAAAATATTAAAAGATAAACTTTTTTTCCCAGAATGAAAGTGAAAAACGTTTTTCAGACAATCATTAGGTTCAAGTCATTGTTTTGTCTTAGTTATTATGAAAAAAAGTCATAATGCTGTTGAGAAACAGAAATAAAGCAATGTAGAATTTTTACGCCAAAATTGTATTTTTCTTAGGAAAAGTTGAGATTTTTCAGATTTTAGAGATTTTTTTTGTTGAAAAAAAACCACACTAAAAAAACGATATTGTATTTCCACAGTAAAAAAAATGCACCCCCCCAGGATTTTTTTTTTTTTAAGAAAGTCACTTTTCTTCGCAGTGACAAAGGGGCAATTCAATATATATAAATAGAGTTCAATATTTTATTCCCCGCCATAAGTCCTTTTTTTAATCAGAAAAAAACATCAGACAAAAGTCATACATTTTCCAAAGTTTTCATTGTTTTTTTCTCAAAGCAATAAGGGAATGTGAATATGGCAAATATTTTTGCTGACCTTGCACTTGATAGTTTTTTTGATGTGGTGTCCTTGACCCCTGTAGTTGAGAATGACATGAACTTTCTTGTTGGCTGAGCCGCAGATGTCCGGACCTGTTAGCAAACACAAACGCAACGCCGGTCGGATCTTCCCAAAGGTGGAACCAGCAACAACTCACTCAGGAGCTCTCGACGCAGCCTAATGGTTGGGGCTTCAAATCAAGAGTTTCAGGACAACGTTAGGGTCACAAAATAGGGTTTTCTTACCAAGTTCAGAGCTTCATATTATGGTTTAAAATGAGTTTGTTCTGTTTTAAATACTGGTATTGTTTTGAAATGAAGGTTTTAAGCAAGATTTACAGATTAGATGTAGGGTTTCAAGAAAGGGTTGTGGTTTTCAAATCAGCATTTTAAACTTGTGCATGGAATTAGGATTGTTGTTTTTTACCTAGGGTTAGGGCTTCAAACATCTTCTGTATCAGGGTTTCAAACGAGCTAAGGCTTTCAAAGTAGGTTTCAAAGTACAGTTATAGTGCAGTTTTAAAAATTCAAAGTAGAGTTAGAAGATTTAGTTTTAGGGACTCAAAGGGTTTCAAGCCTGGATTGGGGTTTGACAGTAAAGTGTCGGGGCTTCAAGTCAAGGTTATGATCTAAAAAGAAAAAGGATTTCGAATCTGAATTTGGTGTTAAAACAAACAAGCTAACGCAACGGCGGCCACGACAACCAACTGTCGGGTTGGTGTATAGAGGCCGTAAGGTTACAAGTAGGGTTAGTTTTTCTAAGTATGGGTTCAATCAAATTTGGGGTTCTAAACTTGTTTTATTCTTTAGCTAAGATTAGTGTTTCAAAGAAATTTAAAGCCAGGGTTGCAGTTTAAAGAGAGTAACAAGCGTTGATTTCTAACCAAACATGATGTAGAAGGGGGATTCGCCGTTCATTTGGTTCTGGTCGAGTCCGGCATTGAAAATTTTGACGTATCCTCCACCGCAGTTGATGCCCTGTTGATGCTTGACACTGAACTGGACCACCAGATCTTTGCCCTCGTTGCTGAATGGTTCAAAACGCGCTGACAGAGCGTAGAAGCGTGCGTCCTCGCCGGTCTGTATGCCTGCAGCAATGCGGATATCCAAGTGATGAGTCAGTTTTTATAGGCCAGGGTACACATTGACAAACAACCATTCATGCACCCAATCACGCCTAAGGACAATTTAGTATGTCCCATACACCTGCCATGCAGGTTTTGGGAGTTTGGGAGGAAGCCGGAGTGCCCAGAGAGAACATGCAACCTCCACACAGGAAGGCTGGAGCGATGTGGATTTGAACCCGGCTCTCTGAATTTGAGGCGGACGTGCTAACCACTGCCCCATCTAGCATATAGCATAAATACAAATATATGTATATGTATCACAACGGCCTTCAACTGTATTTTATTTATTTATTTACAAGACCTGGCCCATCCTACCAGTTTCAAGAATAGTGAGTCAAGATGAATTTCATTTTATGAATACTTATTTTTGCAATGTTATGTATATAATTTAATGTTTTGATCGCTTTTCAATGTCATTATTCATGCAACTTGTATTTTATTTATTTATTTATTTATTTATCTATGTATTCATTTATTTAGTTAGTTATTTATTTACAAGACCAGGCCCATACTACCAGTTTAAAGTATAGTGAGTCAAGATTATTTTCATTTTATGAATAATTATTTTTGTAATGTTATGTATATTAAGTAATGTTTTGATCGCTTTTCAATGTCATCATTCATGCGATGTTTAATAGGTCATTTGTTGCACGTACATCAGAAAAATCAGCGTACAACATGGGAGAGCTGCCACCACAAATGTCCACTTTCATGCTAATTTATTTGGGTGGAAATGTAAATGAAAATTAGCTATTAAAAATGATGCCCGAAGATGAAAACATGATGGCAATTGTCTTTGCAAAGTCAGTCTCCCTGCCCAAAAATGCGAGCAGTGCATGCTTGTAGTGATTTGTAATCCTGCAAATGTCGACGTGGTACTTACTAAATTGGGAAAATAAATCCAAATAAAACTGTGTTGAATCATCAAAATGTCATCAACATTTCATTTGATTTTTTAATATCCATGATTAAACTTCCTGGTCACAGCTAGGCCAAACCAAAAAATCTTTTAATTGGCACAAACAAAACTTGATAATTGTGATAATTTGACATTGGAAAAAAAACACATACAAGTAGCACCAGTAAAACAAGCAAGGTTTGGAAACGCATTCTCAGCTTTATGGGAAAGTTGTTTGGGGGTTGAAGCCAAAGAACCATTTTGGCCCGATTTCATCAGTTCAGATATCAAACTTCGGCAAATTTGAAAAAGTTCAAATCTCAGATTACGTCCTTTACCTGCTACAAATCATCCTTATACTGTCGTACTACCTCCTCCATACTAGTTGAATTTTTCTGCTGATGAGAACTCACCTTTATCCAGCTCAGCATCGCCGTAGAACTTTCCGGCACTCAGCTTCCATTTGCCGTAATTGTCCTTGTGCTTGGACTCCACCCATCTGGTCCTCCACCCGTCTGACATGCACCATAAATCAAATTTGCAATCAGCCTCTAATGGTTGCCTTTCATTTTATTAAAACCACATTCAAAGTTCGGCACAATTTTTGTGCCAGCTTGTGGTGTGGTGGTGCGCACACGGTATGAAAAGAAAGGTGGGAGAGGGAGCGATTTTTTTTTTCCCAATTGCACTTGACTCAGTGTGTTGACCGTGGTTTTGTGTTGCTGCGGCTGCATTAGAGTGTCTCGTTGTCAGCCCTGAGTACAATGTGGCAAAGGTATTTTATTTCAATGCAGGGCAAGAACAGCATGATTTGTCAACATTTTCAAGCACTGTTATATATACTTGGCCATTGTTTTACATTCTTTTAAATTTGGCATGGTTGGCATGGCAGATTTGACTTTACTTGGACTTTAAAGGTGTGTGTGTGTGTGTGTCCACACACGTTCAGCTGCTAACAAGTGTCTGTCTGCTGACAATGGCGTTTTGTGTCGGTTGACATTTTGTGGGAGCGGTTTGGCTGATGACGTCCAGTCACGTTACCGAAAACTGGCTGGTGATGTCAGATGACAACAGGAAGTCTCGTCGCACGAGGACGAGTAGAGCCGGAAAGGCGGCATTTCCACCCTGCCGTGGCACACTTTTACACTCCATTGGCTCGACTTGGAGCAAATTGTTGACAATTTTTTTTTTTTTACTCAGCATCTAGTTTTTAAGAAAAGTAATGTCAAAGGCTACATGATGCAACATAAAAAGAGACACGTTTGTCTACATCCACATGTTGTCTAATAGAACTGTAGCTTCATGTTTTGAATACAAAGATCACTAATGTTCCCTTTTGTGAACAAATGTAGTGTTTGAACTAGCAAAATTATTTCATTTTATGCACAGTTTTATGCAAAGCTATTACTTTCTTGGCCAAATGTCACTTTTGACAACGTAAAGCATCATGTGCCAAAATATAATTTTTTTTGTTATTGTCCACTATTTGATTTTTTTTTTGAGAAAATATAATCAAAGATGTTTTTTTAAGGCCAAATGTAATGTTTTTGTAGTCTGTGATAGGTAATCACAACATTCCTGCCACCTTATGCAGTGTTGTTGTCATATATATATATATATATATATATATATATATATATATATATATATATATATATATATATATATATATATATATATATATATATATATATATATATATATATATATATATATATATATATGCCATTAAATATTCCATTTAAGGAGGAGAGGAAAAGTTATTATTGTGACCAAAAAGTAACAAGTATGTCTATAAGCGCGTTGTCCATACTGTACCTCCATCAAGAAACTGCTCCTTGAAGAAGACGGTGGCTTGGACGCTCCAGGCGAGCAAGGCGAGAAGCGCGAGGACAGCTGCCGGGAGCGGCATCACTTACTCCGCCTGAAGACGCTCTACCTGGCCTCCGGCGAGATCATGAAGGCCAGCCAACAGCCAGGCACCGGAGGTCCGCGCTCATTGGCCGAGAGACCAACCAATCCCAGTGGACCACGAATAGGGTTTCGTGATAAATTCGGCAAAAATCGGCCTGAGCTCCTCTTACCAGATTCACGTTGGACAAAAAAGAAAATATTTCGATGTCGTGTTTTTAATTTTTTATTTTACAGTGTATCTGTCTTTTACGGTACGACTTATTGGTATGTTTGAGGTTGTGTCAAGAGAAGCATTAGTAGACTTTGACGTAAGTCCACAGTTAGGTACTTCTCTTTTTCAGTAAATGAACGAATCTGTTTCTTCAAAATATGTCAGGAGGAGTCTATTTACCTCATCGTAAAAAAAAATAAAATAAAACTCGAGTTTAGAAAATAAACTAATTTTTATAAAACGTAATTGAGCCTGCCACACCATCCAGCCGTGATCGTATAGTGGTTAGTACTCTGCGTTGTGGCCGCAGCAACCCCGGTTCGAATCCGGGTCACGGCATTTTTTATTTTTTTTTTTGCACCAATGTATAATCACACAAACATCACTTTAACAAACGAGCACGTTTTTTCCGCAAATGAATTTTAAAGGTTTGGCTTAGTTATCGATCAATTTAAATGTTGTGGGAGCTCTGAGAATTCACCACACGGGGACAATGCAATCCCATCAATACGGACAATTCCTTTAACTGTTAATTCACTTGAACTGTAAATCAAATTTTGTGCCATTATGTAGGCAGATATGGGGACAGGTCATACAAATGTTGATATTTGATGTATTTAAACTGTAGATCAAATGTGTGCTTTATGAAGGCAAAAGTACATCGTTTTGTTGTCCTCTAGTGAACATTGATTACCCTACATGTGAATAAATATGCATGTTTCAAGCAAAAGAGAATGTCCTTATGTCGTGAACTTTTTCTTGGATGCTTTTGAGGCAAATCATAACATTTGTATTGCCTAGCACAGCATAACCTTTTGTGATGTGCATGGTATCTATGACAAAATAAATTTAACCGAATCTAGCATCCCGCGGCACTGAACTGGATAAGTGTGATATAAAAAAGTATGGACAGATAGATGAACCGATGTAATACGATTTTCTTTGACTGAGGATTGATGGAAAAGTCATTTTCAAGTAGATTTTCATTTGAAAAGAAATAAGGCTGTAGTTTTCCCAAGCCCTAATGGATTAGATGGAATTGATAAAAAATATTGAATCAAAATATAAAGGTTACTTTAATATTTTTTTTCCTCCTTGTGTGGAATTCTTGTTTGCATTAGGACAACAGCCCATTAAAAATGTGAAATTTTAATGCTCAAGATATCGATTTAGGATGATGACAAGAATATAGTTATTTCCATTGTAAGCAACTACTACAGACAAAACTGGCATTCTGGGAGTCGAGGCAGTACGTAAGTAGAACGTAGAACGTAGAAGTAGAACGTAAACATCAACAATGAGCCCCACTGTTGTGAAACACAAACATACAGTTTAAGGTAAATCTCTTAAAAAACTCCTAAATAAATTACCTAGATGTGTGAGTCAATTGACTGACTGACTGACTGACTGACTGACTGGTGATCAGTAGTCTGCCCCTAAACCCAAATCAATTAGAATATGGTCTAGCCTAGTGGTTTTCAAATGGGGGTACAGGTACCCCTAGGGGTACTTGAAGGAACTCAAGATTTTAAACAAAACATGCAAGAATCGTTTGAAAATGATTATTGGATTACTGTTTCGGGATAATACAAGTTCATAAAACAAATTTTATGTTCAGTGGGTTATTCAATGTCATTATTTTAAAAACCTAGATTCTCCCCCAAACTAGAATGGTTGGACCCAACTTGTCACGTGCCATCTCTCGTTACCAGTGAAGTGAATGATTTATTTTGATGAAAACATATTTACTATGATCCCAAACGAGGACATTTTATGTTGATTATTTTTTGTGCTTAAATATTTATTAGTTATTACGTTAATGACTTATTTTTGTGAACAGATCTCTATTGTAATCCCAAAAGAGGATTTCTTTTTTAATATTTTTCTGTGGACACATATTTATAATTATTTCTTTTTGAGAGTACGCCTGACACTTAGTTGATTATTTTTTGTGTACTAATATTTAGTAAATAATTAAGTTAATGATTTATTTTTTTGAACAGATCTCTACAGTAATCCCCAAAGAGGACGCTTTATGTTTAATATTTTTCTGTGTACAAATATCTATTCATAATTAAGTTGTTTATTTTTGACAACTGATTTCTTCTATAATACAAAAGAGGACACTTTATTATTTTTTGTGGACCAATACAATTGAAGTTTGAAAGGTTATAAAGTATAATAAATCAGACACTGATGGCATGTTTTAAGTTTTTTTTTTTTTCAAAAAAAATACTAAATAATGATAATAATAAAGATGCTTGGCTGAAAACATATTTCACAGGGGGTTAATAATCACTGATTTTGCCCACGCGATGCTGAAATGCTACGCTCCAGTTTTTCAGTTGTAGCTGTAGTTTTCCTTCAGGTTGATCAATTGCCAGTCAATATTATCATCAATAACCATGACTTCAGATTTAAACTGGACGTGAAATGGTCTTCTTGACGAAAATATGACAGTCTTGGATCCTTTTTTGGCCTGAAACATGACTCTCTTCTCAAACGTGACTGGAACAGATCCTAAGTTTCGAAAGAAAACAGACAGTGTTTGGTCAATTCAAACGGGTAAAGAAGTGATATTTCTGATCTTTCAAGCACCCCAAGTTCATTTACAAATCAGGCACTGATGCCTACCTGTCTCCCGCAGACACTCTTCCTTGTGTCTTTCATCCCATGCGATAAGTTTGCAGGCCATGGAGCAGTAAAATACTTTGTGGCAGCGGGTGCAAGCAGTTAGCTTCACAGCAGCAGAACGGCCACAGTGATAGCAAAACTTAAATGGTGACCTAAGACGAGACATTCCCATGAGTTCTCATTAAAACAATAGGATGGCGTGTACGTGCTCAAGGTTTCCTCAGTTACTGTACCTTAGTTTTAATTCAGTGGGCTGCTCGGCTGAAATTGCGCCTTTATCTGTGAACAAAAAGACATCTTTACACAGGCTAGAATCACACTTTCATTTTTGGGTGTATGCACTTTCCTACAGCTATAAACACATGGGTATTGGGCCAATATACACACAAGGACCAATCATTTTGCTGGTAATTAACTGGTAATGGGTGAAAAAAAAAATCAGAGGTCACAAAAATGATCTGAAGTTGACAAAAGTAATAATAAAAATAAGTGAAAATTAACGGGTGGAAATTGTGCTTTTACATCGTGGTTCAGCAGAATTATAAACTCATGAAACAGGCCTGAACGAAAATAATGGCACCCCCATAAAAGTGAAAATAATTTGACCGCAGTTTAACAAGATGTCTGGAATTAGGATCAGAAGTTACTTAAATGACTTGAAACATGTTCACTGTGAGATGGCCAGTACAAGGGGGTCCAGTGCAACCACAAGCAAAAACTTTGGAATCACCAGTCTAAACAGATAATCTGTGTACAAATGACTCCCACTCAAGTATATCGGGAGAGGAAAAACATTTATATTGAAAACTATTGTAAACATTTAAAATAAATCTAGAAATGTATGTATGTGCTGGTGCCCAACCACAAATATTTGGGAGTCCACTGTATTCTAGGGAAAAAGATCACCTATAGAATGGCTAACAGCGAAAAAAAATATATATATATATCCACACCTGCCCTTTTTTAATACTACTGCATGCACTGTCTTTTATACTTACTACTTTTCTTTCATTAACAGAATGGTACCAACGATTTTGTCCACGCGTGAACTTACCGCTCTGTAGAAGGCCCTCCTCTCTCTCTAGATGCTCTTTTTCTCTCTGGAGAGCACTCTTCTTCAGCATATTCCCCATCATGCTTAACAAGAGGCGCTGTATTTTGAATGTCTCCCTCCCCTCCATGCTCAAAGCATGATATGGAGTGTGGGCTATACCAGAGTCCTACAGTGTAGCATTAACAGTTTGTTGTTATCCTTTGCATAGATATAATGTTATACAATGTATATGAGGGTCATTTGAAATTATATTGGATTGTACATTTTGTAAATTTTGTGACCTGTTCGAAGGAGATGTGTGCGTAATCCACTGCCGTTCCTACAGCATCACCGACCCAAACTGCCATCAATATGTCCGCACCAACCTTCTCTAACATGTCCAGCTGTGAGAAGATTCAGAGTCTTCATGTCATGCATGAACATTACATTACAGATTCAATATCTTATTATGAACACGCAGGAATAGTAGACAAGCGGTTGAGTGGGGAAGTGGTTGGAAATCGATTTAGTTTTGTGATTTTTGGATCAGATTTGCTGCTTTTGAAAGAGAAACAGTAATTGAGCCTGTCCTACGAGTTTATTCAGCAGGTCTGAGGGCAAATCTGAGGTAAGTTTTAGTTGCTTAGTTTTCCATTGGCTGTTGTGTTCTTTCATTTGCAAGTGTACTGCTTTTTTTCAGGTGTACTTATCTTGTCGATCGAATATTTTTAGAACTGATTATTCTGTAATAATCGGAACAAGTAAGTTTCATAAATATGAGTGCAAATAAAAACCAGTTTTGGTCGGTTGGCATCTAAGCGGTAGTTGAAGTTTCCAAGGGCACAAAGGGCACTGCCAACGCCGCGACCCAAGCGAAGGTTGGGATCCACGCCGCCTTTTAGGAGCTCTTCCACAGCCTACACAGAGAACACATTAGGAAAACTCTAGGACAAGACGGCACGCTTAGAATTTTTTTTTTACCGTGTTATTGCCACTTGCTATAGCCAAAGAAAGAGGGGAATGCCCACTCCAGAGGAGGTCTGTGCTGGCTTTATAGGAGAGCAAGAGGGATACCACCTTGCTGGCATTCTGAATTACAAGGATAAAACGAAACAAAATATATTAAAGAAACAACATACCGCAATGCAAGATCACCATTCACCAGAACTTTATGAGCAAACTATAACGTAAAGTAGGCTGTTAGATTGAATTTGTCGACTAAACGTGGAGGACCCATGAAATATGTAGGTTGGCCCGTAATCTTACAACCTGATAAATGAAGACAAGATGCTTTGAATACAGCAGATTCAGTAGATGCCTAGCATCAGGGGCATCAGAAGAAAATAGCTATTCCCTGGCCATGAAATTAACTATACATGATTGACAGCACTAGCATTCATATATTTTTGCACTATTGCACATCCTGAGCGATATCAATTAGCATACCGTGTAGTACTGGAGACAAATTCCGCTTGTTTCGGATATTTTTATGATTTAAACACACTGCTGTTATCAAGACAGACCTCCAGTCTTACGTTGGGTTAACTCACACAGTAGTCGCTGTCTCTCTGGCAAGCTATGTGCAGAGCTGTACGACCTCCCTCTTTGGGACGAAGCTTCTCGTTGATCCGCCATGATTTTCTTGTTATCGTGGAACCCTGTAAAGTAATTGCCTTTTTTTCGTATTAATTTAACAAACAAAATCAGAAAATACCTAAGAGCTAAATGATCTTTCGTTTTGGGATCAAAATCGCCACCTCAGAGGATGTGATTTCGAGCTATAGTTGTTTTTTTTTAAAGGCACTTATCCTCCGAGCTCATCACTCAGCAGAATTCTACAGGTCACGCAAACCAGTCACCAAGTCCGTGCGAAGCAGCAACAAACAAGATGCGTTATGCAGATCCCCTCCATCGTGGAGACAACAACTGCACAACTAACAAATTGCGCTTTCCGCCAAATGCAATTGAGGGGTATACTGTCCACGGTCAGGCAGAAAGCCAGAAGCTTTGAACAGCAAATTTAGAACACAATTCATCCCTCTAGTCATAAAATAAAACTACGGCTACATTAGCAATTTAACATGGGCACAAACTGTGGACAAGACATAAGCCATGACAGTGAGCTCAAGGTCAAATATCAATTAAAGATCAGCAATACAATTCATATTACAGTATTTTGCTCCACAGAATACAGAGTTTTTGGGCACACAAAATTAGTCTCAAAATATCTATTATGATTTTCAAACTTTTACCCTCACCATTCCCATTAATAGCATAAGGTTCAATTAATACCATGAGATCACTCTCAGGCAATTTAGATAAACCCTCTTGAAGCACTTAAGTCTCAAGCAAAAACATGGGGTGGCTGTTATAAAATAAATAAATAAAATAGAAATGTATTTTTACAAACGATATTTCACATAATTGCAAATTTATATATGATGGCAAGTAGTACGGTACATAGTTCTTGCCTTGAAAAAAAAAATATTAGAAAGGACCTGCCTCACTCGTAAAACTTTTTGTGTATGTCATTTTCTGTGATGTTTTTAAATGTTCTTTTGAATGTACATTGTGATTATTGCACTGAAGCCTTAATTTAAAAAAAAATCACAAATTGTTTATAAATTATTCAACTCTATGCCACTCCTTCAAATTTCAGCTTTATTTGCCCCTCCCCAATTTTTTTTTTTTTTGTGCAGAGAACTATCATCGATCTCATTTGTTTACATCGCCACATTCCCCCAGAATGCCTCTCACTGCTGAAGAAATTCCTAAGCTATTTTGCTCACCAATTTGTATTTTTTGTTCTCTGTTACACTAAATTCTTGTACAGTATGTCATGGGTGAGCCAACCATAGCTTGGATTGTTTGGAAAAAGTGTTCATGCACACGCTCACCATCTTGCGGGAATAGGGAGGGCTTTTTGCATACCTTATCTGGTTCATAGATGTCGTCTTGGTCACATGCTCGTGCGTCTGGATCAGTGAGAGCATGCAGTAGCAGTTTTGTGATTTCAGGACCTTCTAGACCTGGCAGTGCCGCCGCTACATGTAGAGGATAAAGGCCTTTTCTCTACAACAGAATGAGCTTATTAGATGGCTTTTGCTAAGCAGAAAAGCTGTCCTCACTAATGTAATACCCACAATTGCCATTTTACAATTAATTTTTTTTTTTTGTCTTTTTATTTTCACATCACTACAAGTTTTCTACCTGGTACTAGATATTTAATACAACAGTAAGGTTTTTCTTCTTGTATTAAACATATAACACTAGACAGCCTTTGGTATTTTTTTATTTGGAAAAATTTGTTTAATCTAGTGCTGCTGGTGATTTATTTGACTTCAGTCATAACGGCCCTCTGACAAAAATATTCAACTTTGAGACCCCTGATTTGAACCAACGTATGGCAAATATATGTTTCATGAGTAAATAGAAATGAATAAAGTTGGACATCATCCCAAATTAATGGTACCTCAGGTGGGAGAGAAATATCGGTTTTAGCGCCACACAGAAGATGTTTCTTGACAGTCTTAGTATCTGCTGCCAAAATGGCCAAAAAGATGACAGGTAAGGGAACTCTGGATGTGTTGGGGTCAGCTCCTCGATCCAAGAGCAAATTCAAAGTGGTCAAGCGAACCCGGTGCCTGGTAACACAAACCCATGCCGTCAATCTATATGGCTACACAAAGGTGGAGAACGGGACATGAAACGAGCAGCGGAGGAGTCTCACTCAAACTTCATTGCAGCCATTTTGCGAACAGTCTCCTCAGTATCACCGGAACGCTGCTGAAACCAAGCGTGACTCAGAGCTTCGGCCGCTCTCTGCACAACTCTCTCTGTGACATGGATGGTGTAGTTGTACATGCCGCAAGCAGAGTCAAAACGTTGTGCTGGGCTCTTATTTTTGCCCGTTTCCTGCTGCAGGGTTAGATAAATAGAACGCAGTGAATTTCAGAGCTATTTCATTTTGGAAAACATAGGGTCTTTGTCATCCGTACCTTAGCTGTTTTAGACGTTTTAGAGGAATATTCTTTCCACTTGACACTGCCTAGTATAATGTGGCCCTCCTTCACCTCAATGGAACGTTCTGAACGCAGAACTTTCTGCTCATTCCCGCTGTCATCCTTATCCCTTCCTTCGGACTCAATATAATCTTTTATTTTAGCAGCACCTTCAGATTTACCATCTTCCCTTCTGACTCTTACTTTTCCTCTGACTTTTTTACTGCACGGGGAACCTTTAGTCGATTCCTCCTGCTTAATTTGATGACTTACGGAAGCAGATGCCACCTGAAAAATCACATGCGATCGGAGGTTACTTTGAGTTCTTGTAGTCACTTAATACACCGGAATCAGGAAGAAGTCATATGCTTTTTTTTAATTGATTTTCAATATAAGCGTTGGAACTTCATGTTAAAATATCAAAAACATTTGTACATCTCAAGGCTTGAAATTCAAAACTTTGGAGTTAGACAGTCCTAAATGTTTTATTTTTGTTTTTTAACGACACTTCATTTTCTACATGAGTGCCATTTTTTTTTTTTAACAGTTTAAAGAGAAAACACATGTTAGACAAGCTTTTGTATGTAAAGACCATATTTCGGCAAGCCAAGTCACTGCTGCTTGGGTCATCAAAATAGGCTGGATCTCCTTTAAAGCAAACATTAAACTTTGAACAAGCAAAATAGCAGGGAAATTAATCATTCATAGGTCTCTGAAAAAGAAAATTATGTTTGCTCATTTGAACTGGAAGTGAAAAGTAATTATGGCAGGTATTAGTGTAAGCAAAAAAGTAAATGCACATACTATTAAATATTTATATTATCAGTAATGCTATTTGTTTCTTCTCACAATAGAGTCCTGCGTTTTGAAAATCATTGTTTCCGTAATATTATTGGGTTTTTTTTTCAAATAAAACATAAGGAGTGAGTTACCTTGAAAATAAAAAGTGTAATATAAATTCATAAATATGAAATAGAAACATAACAACAACGTTGTATAAAACTGTCTACATTTACCCAAAAAAACAACAACAACCGAGTTCCCATAAGTCCCCTTAAAACACACATTTACACTTTAATTACCAGGAACAAAACACTTGTCTCTCCACAAAAACAAGATCTAGCATACACAAACCATTTTACTGATGGAATTAAGAAATAACCGCTAAAATATAAATGTTTTCATGTACCTCCTCTAGTATGTAACCTATGGGAAGCACTGCAGTAGATGGTAATAATAACAATAACAATAATAATAATAATAATAATAATAATAATAATAATAATAATAATAATAATAATAATAATAATAATAATAATAATAAGTATTATTATTTTTATAGCTTTGCTTCTAAAAAAAAAAGTAATACAGTCCGGAACTGAAAGAAAAAAAACTGTTGAGTAACAAAAAAAAAACATAATAATGTCATATTTTTATAGTATGATAAAGCCATTGCTTCAGATCCCTGTGTTTAAAGTGAAAAAAACCCAACAACAAACAAACAAAAACGCAATGTAAAATTAGAAAGATGCAACTCTAATTAAGTCAATTATTTGTAAAAAATGCTTTGAAAAAACAAAAAAAAAAACCAAAGAGTTTTATAATCAGTACACACCACTTTTGCCCATATTACAAACCAGCAAAAACTCTTTCAGGCAAAGAATCTGATCTGACTGATTCTTTATATTTTAATAACAATTTTATGAATAATAATCTACTCTAGTCATCCATACAACTATTGAAATGTGGTTCAACTGTGTAAATTATTCTCATGGTGAAAGTCAACTGGGTCTGAATCCTTTTATAATTTATCGCAGAAAAAACAGGATGTAACGTCTTACCTGTGTTTTGGATATCAGTCCATCAAACGTGTATAGAGATTGAAAAGGATAATATAGTACATGACACACAGCCAAGGCCGACATCCCTTCACAATTCATCTTGTCAATGTCAGCACCCATATCTAACAACAACTGTACAACATCATTATGGCAATTCACCTGAAAGAAAGAAAAAGTAACAAATCACCACAAAACATTGGCAACTAACAACCCAGGTTTACACAATCATAATTGTAATGCGTGATGGGATTTTTCATATCAAATGAAACAAGCCAGTCCAATCCCATTGATTTATAAAGCACATTTAAAAACACAAATGAATTCATGATGTATTACTGTGGCAGCAATCAGGGCTGTGTGCCCCTTAGAATCAGCTACATCCGGGTGAACAAGGCCATCTAGGAGGATATTTAAAATCGCCGGTCCTTTTCCTTCGGAAGCCTGATGGATCAACTGCTCTGATGTGACTTCCAAATGCCCTTTGGGACCAAAAGCGTCCCTTTCCATTGAAATAATAGCTCCAACATTCCAGTCTAAAGTTTCAGCCTGTTGTCTGAGAGATACAGAAAAAATGAGACTAACATTTACGGTTGAATTCATTACGGTCTAGCACACAGGCATCAAACTCAAGGACACCCCTGGTCTAGCATATAAAACATGCAGTCGATTGTCTAGATTTTGGTGCCTAAGGTTTCATAGTTTCTGACCTGTGTTTGTGAATTTGAACCAACATTCGCGCTTGTAAAGGTAGACTGGCATGTGGATCTCGTTTGTAGCCTTCATATGTATGCAAATCCGGTTCCCACAGGTCCCCATAAAAATGTTCATCAAACTCTCTTCTACGCCCCGGGGGCAATGGTAAGTGGTCACCATCAGTGGAATAACTCTCAATGCCAGAGGGCAAGGCATTATTTCTGTCATGTGGCAGGCAACCTTCATCTGTGTCTTCCTGGAGATACACACACATGAGCAAAATTGTTAAGATCCTGCTGTTAAAACTTTTTGAGTGCCGTTGACGTGAAAGGAATTCGATGGAAACTCTACCAATGAGTGCCATTGATGCCAATTGACGTTTTTTTTTTTTTTTTTTTAAATGAGGATGTAGGGAGAAAAAGATTAGGCAGCGCTCTTTGTCTTAAGAATCTCAACAAAAATCTACTATCCATCAATTTTCTATAGGCGCTTATCCTCACTAGAGTTGCTTGCTTGCTGTTCCCAACCTCATCCCTCTCCGGGCAGTAGGTGGGGCACACACTGGAGTGGTTGCCAGCCAATCGCAATCTCAATAAACAATTAAAAAATGAAATAAATGACAACCAGGCTTTTGCTTTTGAGTTAACATTATCAGTCAGTCTACCTGTTTCAAAGGTGATAAGTTGTCTTTGTATTTAGTGACATGATGTGTACCGCACCAAAAATAAGACGGAAAAAAATGGGAGTATTAGCTCAAAAGATCAGAAATAAAATCATAAACAAGCACTTTAAATGTAAAGGCAAGACCATCTCTAGGAAGCTGGATCTTCCTGTGACTACAGTTGCAAATATGAAATTCAATATCCATTGGACTGTAGGCAACCTCGATGAATGTCCGAAATGGAGAATTGATCGCAAAAATTAATAGACAAATAACCAATTGGAGCCCCCCGAAAACCAGAGAAACTTCCAAAGAAACTAATGTGAACTCTAAAATGAAGAAAAATCTGAGTCAGGCTGCACCATTCTTCATTCTTTGAGCCAAAGAGGACTTCAAGAGATTCATGACGACCAAAAGGTACAACCACCGGATGAACGTAAATCATGAAAATGCGAGGCTGAAATATGCCCGATAGCATTTAGCATTTAGACTGCTTCTGGGGGCATGTCACATAGATGAAACTGAAACTTTCTGGTACAAAAAATACAGCACATATAAATAATTCCAGTTTATTTAATAAATATCACCTACAATTTACCTCCAGGTCAGTATATGAGAAGATGTTTTGCTCCAAGTAGGCTGCATATTCAGTTAGGTTTTTAAGGCTGAAGCTGCTTTGCACACAGTTACACAGTTGTATCAGATGCTTCCCATGCCATAGACCTACATCTTGACATCCTGTTGGTTCGCTGAGCACACCTGGACCAAACCTCTGGTCATCGTGGTACAAACCCTGAAGAACACACGTGTAGCTTGTGAGCACTCATGACTATAAAGTCAGTTTCATCGTTACCTTAAATGTGGCTCCATCAGCAAAAATATGAGTTCCGTAGCCTTCTCTCCAGTTAAGGTAGAATTTGCCGATGAATTTGTTACCCGTTGGCCAGCAGTACATGCCATCACCATGCCTGTAGTCTTTGTAGAAAGAACCTTCATAGAACTGCACACAACAGGAACGGTGCGTGAGGGATGCCAGTTACGGTTGACTCAGATGGCATGTAAACTTAAGAACAGATATGAAATACAATTTAAAATGCGTGGCTGAATTATCTATATTGTTTACCTGTATTTGTCAGTAATGTGTATCTATTTGTCTGTATTTGGTACATGTAGCATCCACTTCAACCTGTGGGCCTGGAAAGGGGCTCCTCCTACCTGTGGTCCTTTCTGAAGGTTTCTGATTTTCCCCAAATTGGGGTTTTTGAGTTTTTCCTTCCCCTTCTGGGAGCTTTGACAGTGGATGCTGTCGTGTACCTTCCACCGAAAGGATGTCTCTGTATGACTTCTTTTTCCGAAAGAAGTCTCCACATGACCTCTTTTTATCTGTGAAGCCCTTTGAGACTTCGGTTATTCAGGGCTATACAAATAAAATTTTATTGATTGAATTTATACTACTGTTCTGAAGTCGTAAACCACATTTTTTGTGCGTATGTGTGCGTGATAAGACATGTTCATAAAACTAAAATGGAAAACAATTTAAAAATTTGTCTTAATTTATTTTTCATATGAAAGGGAAAATACAGGGAGGTCGTGCAAATAAAATCACACTTTCCCCGTTCCATGTTACCTCTCCACTTTTCCAGGTGTATCTTCCCTTGCCGTGTTTGAGGCCATCGACAAAATCGCCCTCATATTTGGACCCGTCGAGAAACTCTTGGACTCCAAAGCCCTGTCGCCGTACCTCGCTTCCTCCACTTTTGGGACTCCCCGCTCGCGGCTTCATTGCAACTCGGCCCCTGGCCGTCACAATAGTTTGGCGGCCTGACATCATTGGAACAGCAGGAATGCAACCGGAGCTCGGAAAAAAATATCTTAGTCCGTTAACCTATCGGGCATCATAAGACTTTAGCTTTCTGCCTTGCCATGTTCATGTGCGGCTAAAAGCGTGCAGCAAGATATGAATGGTATTATCACGAAAAATAACCCGCGTCATCGCAAAGACTTCTTAGGTTTTTTTTTTTTTTTTTTTTTTTTTTTTTTTTAGGAAATCTTGGTTTATATTTAGCTTTTGCCGACGTCATAAAGGCCGGTTTTTTTTAGATCTCATAATAAAAGTATCATGTTAAGATTATTTAAAGAACCATTTACACGATTGTACTAGAGCAAAGTGCAAATCAGGAATATGGTACCAGCTTGCATCTTCGATTTTATCCATGTTTTGGAAAATCACTGAAGAGTGACTTCCAAAACGCCCCTGAGAAAAGAGCATAATGGAAACGCCCCCCTCTATTTGAGTTAGATGAGATTTTTCCATTCAAACTATTATACCAATGCTTCTCAAATTATATTTTGCAAAAATTGTATATGTATTCCCAAAACTATCATTTCCAACATTGACGAAAGGAAAAAGCGATACAAACCAACTTTCAACAGCTGTAAACTACTTTTTTGTGTGTGCATTTAACAGCATTTATACAGATTAAAGGTTTGTCTCAGCAGGAAAAAAAAAGTGCATGAAAATGCCTGGGAAAAAAAAGATGCAAATCCTTATTTTCTCATAATTACATTTCACATGGCAAAAACAAATCATTTTCCCTGGGGTCATCACATGTTTTTATTGAGGTAGAATTTCAATGTAAACTTCATTTATACTTAAAGACATAAGTGCCATTATTCACTTCATACAAGCGAAATTAAAGTTTAAATGTGTGTTTATGTGTGTCTGTAACATTTTAATGCAGCTAGTTTTTTGTATGGACTGTATGACGATTGGAAGCAGCGCTGACAAGAACCACAGAAAACCGGATACCTGAAGGATACCTAATCAGTAAAATAGGGTTTACTCTTGATACAAATATACCGTTAAAACGCATTGCATAAACGATTCAGTCTGCAAAAGTCGTCACTTTGGCCTAAGGATGGCACTGTACACAAGCTACAAAAGTGAAAAAATAATCTACAATATACTAATCTACTATAATCTAATTTAAGACTTTTTCACAATTCGAGAATAATAAAAATAAAAGCTTTTTTTTGCAATTTCAGTACCGTAAGTAGTGTGTGCTATATCTCTCAGATCACAGTTCAGTTCACAGAAACATGGCCACATAAGAAAAAAAAAAGTCATCATAAAACTATAGTTGAATCAGAAAAGATCTTGCCCAATATGTAGCCTCATTATTAAAAAAATAAAAAATAAATAAAAACATGACAATGAGTAAAAGAAGTAACAAATCAGAATTTGCCAGCTAATTTAGGAGTCACTCATTTTTTTCAGTTGTAGCTGTAGTTTTCATTCAGGTCAACAGGTTGGCTCTTCGAGACATCTCGAAATCCCACCATTTTGGATTTTAATTGGACATTTTTAGATGTGGGGATTTTGATAGATTTGAACATATTAGTTGACCGTTTTGAGTGTCGCTTCGGAAGCAGGAATGCTCTCTTGCTACTGTCACCAGAGGCTGGTTAGGGAGAGATTGAAAAATAGTCAGTCTTTCCTTCACGCCCTGACGTCAATTGATAAAACGGGTTCAGATTCTCACCTGATTCCCGCAGACACTCCTTGCTGTGTCTGTCACCCCATGCTCGAAGTTTACAAGACGTGGAGCAAAAGAAAACATTGTGGCAGCGGGTACAAGCAGTGAGCTTCACAAAAACAGAGCGACCGCAGTGGTAGCAGAACTTGAATAAAGGCGACCTTAGAAAAGATTCATTTAAGAACAAAAAATCAGAGAAGCAGAGTATGTCTGTAGAATATGCGAGGATTTTGATGTGTTTAATGTACCTTTGTTGTCCTGGCGCGAGAAGTTTAATTGTATCGCTGATGTCGGCATCAGTAGAAGAAAGGGGTCTTTGACCTATTTGGACAAATTTCTCTTTTTAACAGTCACCACAACAACTTTATTTGAACCTACATTTCAATGGGAGTTCCTTTTCTTTCTCCAGTTGTTCTCTCTCTCTTTGGAGAGCTTTTTCAATCAGCAGGTTTCCCATCTTGCTGAGGACGTGACGGCGTGCTTTGTATACTTCCCTCTCCTCCATATCGAGAATGTGGAAAGGTGTGTGGGCAATACGCAAGTCCTAGACAAAAGTGCAATATTAGAGTATTAGGAAAAATTACACACATGATACAGTATATTTAAGCGTTTACACCAAGCATAGTGGTTCCTAACCTCAATAGGGGGAGCCTACTGAGCCCCACCTGTTTCACCAAACACCAGTAAGCCAGTGCACATTGTGCACATTCAGACACACTGGTTTGTCTTAACCTTTTGTGCACACTTTGCAAACTATACACATTGCATTTTTTCCTCTAATTTTCTAAATGCTTTTAAAGGCGTAATAAATAAAATTATTTATGTATATGTTTTTCTTTCAACCACTCAAATTTTTCGGTGGCCATATATATGTACGTTAAATTTAACATCCACCAAAAATCGAAAAATGGTACGGTCTGTCTTTGTAGCCTGTGAAGTAACTAAGACATAGCCATTAATTGGTCTCTACTGCTACCTACTGTCCGGATCTAAAACACAAGTCAACAAAGAATTATCTGTTTTGCTGACATCGTTTGACCGCTGCTCAACAAACTGTTGCAAAATTGCAGGAAAATCAGTCATAAATCCTATTTAAATTCATCTAAAAATTGTAATTATAATGGTTTTATACGGTCCAAAATTTGGACAATGGTTATTTTTGTACTCAAAAATGTGCACGTTCAGCTGCAATCAAAGAAATGTCAGAATTGTTGCATTTTGAAATTTGACGTGCTTTAATCATCTCCTGGAAATAACAGCTCCCTAGTGTTTTCCCCATTGATTCTTTTATGATATTGTAAAAAAATCAAAGGAATTTCCATAATTTGTAAAATAATGCCACAGGGATTCACAGGGATTGTATTTCATCAAAATGAAGTTATCTTACCTGGTCAAAGGAGTGATATGCGTAGTCAACGACATTTCCTAAAGTGTCCCCGACCTGGACTGGTTTCAACATATCAGCACCAGACTTTTCTAACATGTCCAACTGTGACAAAGGCAAAAAAATGCAAATGTTCCTGAAAAGTGGAAAAAAGACGTACCCAGAGAAAAGCTATGCAAGCATGGAAAAAAGACACAACATCACAATGTCATTGTATGACCTTCAGGTAGGTCATACAAGGGTTGAATATTGTCACACTGAACCTCACAACTGTCAGGGACACATCACAACCCTTCACCCACCAAGACACCAAGAGATTTTGGGGGTGGATAAGTGGATTGTTTTTGCAGGATTACCTGCTTTTTTATTTTTAAATAAATTTCCAGACGCGGTGGGCGTTCAAAGACTGCAGCAAACGTTTGATATTACCTGTGTACTTGGGTGAATGATTGAATGTGTATAAGTAAATACCAGTTTTGCCCTTTTGTCATCCAAGGGGTAGCTGAGGTTCGTGACCACACATAGAGCATTGCAAAGGCCACAACCCAAGCGAACGTTGGGATCTGCACCTCCTTTTAACAGCTCCTTCACTGCCTGCATGGGAAAAAAGTCAAAATAATCAAGAGTTGCACTGAATTAAGTAGACTTTTCAGTCTGTGTGTAACTGTGTGTGTCAAGGTCCCATCACCATGTCATTGCCACTTGATATAGCCAATGAGAGAGGTGTGTGTCCACTCCAGATGAGGTCTGTTCTGGCTCTATGGGAGACCAGCAGGGATACCACCTTGCTGGCATTCTGAAACACATGGACAAAGCAAAACAGGCAAGTAGAAGAAGCAACATAATGCCAAATCACCATTCATTTGTAGAACTTTTCTCATGTTCCAGGCTTTTGTTGCTTTGGGAGCAAACTTGTGTGCAGATGGCTTCTTTATTTGAATTTGTTGTCTGACCAAAAAAGAACCCTTGAAATTTGTAAGTGGGGATACCTACTTATCTTAAAGCATTATACAGTAAATGAGGCCATGATGATCTAAATACAGCATATAGATGTATCACGCTGATTGAAACAGAATGGCTCTTTTGTAGTCTGAACAGTCATAAAGCACATGAAATCTAATATTTGCGGTTATGGATTCAGACCACATTTGGAAGGCGGTTTCAGATCTGATCTTGACAGGATAGGTCTCAGTCTGAACAGCTCCAAACAAACAGATGGGATTTGACTGACGGCTCCAACATAATGCTCCGGCATGTCTGGTAGTATAGATAGAAGCAGTTCAAGCCCAAGAGGCCGAATGAAAAATAATAAAATTAATGGAAGCGAAACGCACTGTCTATCCAAACACGCCCACGCTCTGCATGGATTTCAGACTCAAGTTCATCGTTGCCGCTGTTGTAACTATATGATGTCAAACTCGACAGGTGGGACAGCAACATCTCTGTTCTGATGTTGTTCCTACAGCATCTTGTCAGTTGGGTCCATGATTTGGCCCAGTATGAACAGGGCCGTGTCCCATTTGGACACTTGCTAAAACCAATGTCAAGTCAGCCCTCATTTTCAGGTTAGATGACAAGAGATAAACCTCACAGTCTGAACGGAGCCTTAGTACTTACGTAGTGATCACTTTCTCTCTGGCAGGCCAAGTGCAGAGCTGTCCGACCTCCTTCTTCAGGAAGAAGCTTCTCTTTGGCTCTTCGTGATTTTCTTGTCTTCATGGACACCTGCAAGACACAGTAAGACATCATTAATACTTCTGCCGATTTTTACTTTGAACAGATGAATATAGACACCTTATCGAGTACATAGGTTTCATGCCAGTCACATGCCCGTACGTCCGGGTCAGATAAAACATGCAGCAACAGTTCTGTGATTTTGGGACCTTCTGGGCCTGGCAGTGCAGCAGCCACATGTAGAGGATAAAGGCCTCTCATCTAAAACACAGTCAAATAGGTAGCTGGCAACATAAGCGGTGAAAGGAGGCATAAGCTGTGCAAAAAAAAAAAGTTGGGACAACTGCTACTAACAACATCTAAGGAATCATGATTCGATACCTCGGATGAAAGAAAAGTATCTGTTCGAGCACCACACATTAGAAGTTTCCTTACAGCCTCGGTATCTGCTGCCATAATGGCCAAAAAGAGGACAGGTAAGGGGGCCATCGAAGCATTGGGGTCAGCCCCTCGGTCCAATAGCAGCTTCAGTGTGTGCCAACGAATGCGGTGCCTGGTCCCACAAACAAATACAAACATATTGATGGATACGCTCAGGGGAAAACGTAGAAGTGACTCAAACATACTCAAATTTCATGGCGGCCATTCTGCGCACAATCTCCTGAGAATCTGAATGCTGTGACAACTCGCTGTGGCTCAGAGCTTCAGCTGCTTTCTGTAGAATTTCCTCCGAGATCTGCAGGCCCTTCAATCTATAGTTGGAGATGGATTGTGTTGTGTCCAGATTTTTGTTATCATCCTCCTGCACGGACACGAGGAAACACTTAGATATCTTACAAATGTCAAATCTAGGAAAAAAAAAAAAATCTTTGCGTGGCATACCTTGGTACTTTGAGATGAATATTCTTTCCACTTCACATGGCCCAGTACAATGTGACCATCCTTCACCTGTATGGAACGCTCCGGAAAAAGCGCTGTCTCTTCTTGATTGTTTTTGTCTTCCTTGTTTTTGTCTTCATCCTTCGTCAAAGTTCTCAATTTCCTTTGACCACAGTCCTCACCTGATTGTGCCTCATCCACTCCGGTTGTTACTCGTCCCTCTCTATTAGTCACAGAATATGTCTCCTTCCTGTTTCTCTCCTGGTCATTTCCAACAATTTGCTCTGTGTCACATTCCGTTAATTGGTGATCTTCCAGAGGGCTCTCACGATTATTCAGGAGGGCGGAAAGCTCACTGCAACTGCTGTGAGGAACAATAGTGCCTGTTGACAATTCCTTTTGCATCCTGGGGGGGGGTAGAACAATATGTTGAAACGGAAGGATCTGTTTGCTGTACACTTACCGTATTACTCCATTACAAGTCCATTTTTTTCTCCTCATTTTCAACCACCATGAATACCTCCTTAAAATCTAAGCTACTACCTGAAGTGCCTTCACGAAACCCCCCAAATTCCCTCCATTTTGTCATCTAGCAGCTCCAATTACATTCAGCACTATTTCACTTAATTTAAAATATATTGGCAAAAATAATGGCCAACCTAAACATTTACATTTAGTCAAAAGTTTAGAAAAAGCTTTCAGTTTGAACACTGTCTTTCAAGCACATTAAAGAGGTCATGAAATTCCAGCGATTACTTTTGAAAATGCACAGCTGTAGGCTGAATGTTATTCTAGGTTATCAACATATAGGTCTCAAACCTCAAGGGCTGCAATCCTGCATGTTTTCCATGCTGCACTCTTAAACACACCTGATTCAAATGATTAGGATCATTTTCAAGTGCCTGTGGGTTTGCTGATGAGCTAATCATTTGAATCAGATGTATTAAAGAGCATTGAAAATATGCAAGATTGCGACCCTCGAGGACTGGAGTTTGAGACCTATGGTCAGCCCGAGAAAATAACAATGTCACCTCGGTAAATATTTGGTTAGTTTGAAGAATTGAAAGCATTTTGGTTGTCGGAATTACATTTTTAGCTTTAGTAAATAATTTCATGCATGTTGCTGCACTGTCTGTGTGAATTCATCTTGAGTACATGTACAATATACAGAAAGAAAAATGAATTTGAAGGTGTTAATTTCGCTACAATTCAACAATGTTCTATTCTAATGTTACAAGAGCACCATAATCTTCAGATTTCAAATTGTATAAAAAAAATCGTAGGGGAGCTAGTTGACGTGGTTCAGACATCTGGTTAGGATGCTTAACGGAGGGTGGTGAGGGAGGAGGTCCTAGGGATGACCCAGGACATGCTGAAGAAACTATGTATGTAAGATTATGTAACGCATGGATGGGAGAACCACTGAAAGAAAGAAAGAAAGAAAGAAAGAAAGAAAGAAAGAAAGAAAGAAAGAAAGAAAGAAAGAAAGTCAAATGCCTACTGAGCAGAGGTACAATCCCAGTTGGTTTTAACAGTATCACTTGTTTGAGGTCTGTCTGAGGTTTGGCAAGATGAGTCTGCAGCAGAATCCTGTGTGCTTGCCCGAGGTGAATTTCCACACAATGGCACACTCTGATGAGACAAAGAACAAAGTATATCTCTATCTATCTATCTATCTATCTATCTATCTATCTATCTATCTATCTATCTATCTATCTATCTATCTATCTATCTATCTATCTATCTATCTATCTATCTATCTATATATATATATATATATATATATATATATATATATATATATATATATATATATATATATATATATATATATATATATATCTCAGAGAGAGAGAGAGAGAGCGAGAGAGAGATAAATATATACATATATGGCACCTGTGTTTTGCCTCGGGCTCCAGGAAGCAAGTAAAAAGGCTGAAAAGGATAGTAGAGGACATGACACACAGACAAGGCTGACAAGCCCTCGCTGTTGAGCTTGTCCATATCTGCACCCATGTCTAACAGTAAGTGGATCATATCATCATGGGAGTTTACCTGTAGAACACAGGAACAGTTGCCAGCACAATCAAAAAAATCAGATAGGAAGCAGGTCAGTTGAAAAGCAATACATACAGATGCACAAAATAAATATAAAAACCCCAAGTTGAGTTTACCACAGCAGCAATCAATGCGGTGTTTCCCTGAGAATCTGCAACGTCAGGGTGAACAACGCCATCCAGGAGGATATTTAAGACAGCCTGACGTTCTCCTCTGGAAGCATGCTGGATCAGCAGCTCTGATGTTAATTCCAAAGGTCCTCTAGGACCAAAACTCTCTCTTTTTAATGAAAAAACTTCTGCCACATCCCAGTCCAAAGTTTCAGATTGCCGTCTAAAACATACAAATCGCAATCCCTATTTTAACTTCATAATTGTTTTCATGCAGGTTTTCTTTGTGTACATAAAGTATTGTTTACAAAGAAGTTGCATATAACCTGTGCTTGTGAATATGAGCCAACATTTTGGCTGCTATTGGCTGGGTGGAGAGTGGATCTCGTTTGAAAACTTCATACTGGTGAGAATCAGGTTCCCACAGCTGGCCGTAAAAACGCTGGTCAAGCTCTCTTATAATATCTGGAGGCAATGGAAGGTGGTGACCATTGGTGGTATAATTCTCAATCCCGTAAGGGAGTGTTGTGCCATCGTCGTACAACAGCAAATTGTCAATTTCCTCTGTCTACGGGAGAAGAAACCATTGGGGTGAGTTCAATGAATAAACTCCATGATGAAGCTGAATTTAAAAAAAAAATGTTAATTATGTTTGGACTTGGAATCAACAAAAAAAAAAAAAAAGACTAAACCCATCAGCTCTTAATGAAACACTGGTATACAATGCACAGGATTGTGTCAGAACATTGTTTTTTTTTTTTTTTTTTTACAATAGGTGATGGAGCATCCTTTTCGTGAGCTGTCCAATACAAATCATGGCAGTGTCAAAAAGGATTTTCCAATTCAACTGTAGATCATGCGAGCAAACAAATATTTCCTGCTGATTGCATTAACAATGTGCAATTGTCTTCACATTGTAATCTCCAGGTTTTTCACCGAGAGCTATTACAAATGTGTTCACAAATTCCACCACATTTCTACCACAAAGTGCAGTCTCACGGTGTGCTAAGGTGGCGTTTTCTTTCTTTTCATTGTATTTTCTAATCTTGTTTTGTGGACAATGGCGGGTAGAAAGTCTCATTTGGATCATTTGAATCAGGTGTCGGAACAGGGAAACATCTAAAACATGACGGCTAATGGCCCTTCGAAATTGAGTTTAGCTATTTTGCATTTGGGCCAGACGGCTCTAACGGATTCCGAAAAAGACATCAAGACTAGAAAAAGAGTTCAATGTAACAACAAACCAATCAATTGAAAAACAACGTTTTGTTGATCACGGAATTGTAGTCAAATGCCTATGGCTTTGGGATAGGCATTTGGCTATTGCTTTTATGTTTGGGAGGGATGCATCCCACCCAAACATACCTGATTAAAATGATTGGGTTGATTTTCAAGCACCTCCAGAGCTTGCTGCTGAGCCAATCATTTGAATCAGGTGTTTTGGGGAGAAGAACCTGGAAATCACGAAGGATTCCAGCCCTCGGGGACCAGAGTTTGACACATAGGGTTAGGGTTATCATATTTACCTCAGATTCTTTTTTGCCGTTTGCCTGAAGTCCATTCGAGAGTAAATCATCCTAGTAAAAAGGCAAATATTGATGTTCATATTCATTATACAAACTGATGTAGACTAAATATAATTTCAAACGTGGAAAGCATGCAATGAGTCAACATGGAAAGTCTGCGATGAGTAATGATTTTGTTGACCAATACTAAACAGTATTATTAAACAACTTTTTGAAACATTATTCAACAATTATCATGGGTGCATATTTTACCTGACTCTGACGATGTGAGCCAGTGTTGTGCTCCAAGTAGGAAGCATATTCAGTCATGTTTTTCAGGCTGAAGCTCCCTTGAACAGAGTTACATATTTGTACCAAATAATTCCCGTGCCACAAGCCAACATCTTGACATCCTGTTGGCTCGCTAAGCACACCTGGACCAAATCTCTGGTCGGCATGGTACAAACCCTGAAAAAAGTCAAAAAGATCTTGTTGGCATTCAGCATGTATAGTCAACAGAGTGGGTGAAAATCTGCACCTTGTACTGAAGTAGAAGTACTAATGTTTTTGAAAGTACCAATATCAAGTATTTGTACTACTCACAATTGATGGTCATTTCATTAAGATTACCTCAAATGTGGCTCCATCAGGAAAGATATGTTTTCCATATCCTTCTCGCCAGTTAAGGTAGAATTTTCCGATGAATTTGTTGCCTGTGGGCCAACAGTAAATTCCATCACCATGTCTGTAGTCTTGATAGAAAGACCCCTCATAGAACTGCACACATCAAATTAGGAAGGCTTTAAGAGACCAGGGCTAGTTGTCGCACGGGTTAAACCATTACGTTGCAATTATCTTCTCCGCTAGAGGACGCAACGAAGTGGATTACTACTTTTCTGCTTTTACATGGCCAGGGGTCATGTCCTCTCTGAAAAGATAGTAGTGCATTGCGAGCCAAGGTGAGCATCATGAACTATTTTGCACAATCCGAAGTAAAAAACAAACTAACAAACAATAAAACAGAGTCAAAGAGTCTAATCAGTGATCGATGTGATTTTTTAAAGAAGAGATGAATGCCTCCGGTCATATTCTTGTCTTTGTTCTGTTTTAAAATAACTAACAAATAATAAGATAGAGCTTACATTAGCAAACGTGGTAGTTTGGGGCTACTTGTTCGCAGACATTTCGGGGTAAGTTTCACATGTGGCAAAAGGAAAAAAAAAAATTGCTGTTTTATGTAGTCTTTCGGAAACAGCCACTCAAGAGAAATCTGGATGCGGTGCATAATATGCAATGGATGAGCCAATGAGTCCGACTGGTGGCTAAAGATACTAGGTAAAATAGGCAAAGTGCATGTTGCAGACTATTTTGTGTTAATATGTATTCACTGGCACATTGTCTGTCTGATGTCAATGTTCACTTTCATTTAAAAAAAAAAGATAATGTTGTTCTTGAAAAAATCCAATGTGACATCTTACCCTTGTAGTGTGACAATTCCCCCCCATGTTGGGCCAAAATCCCACATGTTCACTTTTCCTATTGGATGACCTAGCACTGAACTGACACAAAATATGAATTTTTTATCAATGTAAAAGATATACCTAAGTCTTTCATCAGCTAGTTGAACCAATACCACATTTTTATCTAAGTTTTTAAATGGAAAAACTCTAGTATAAGATATAGACCAGAAGCACTGCAAAAAATGGATGTCATTCAGAGAACAGACAATATATGAATGCTTTTTGAGTATTTTTAGGCCAGCAGCGAATACCTTGCTGGCCTCGGCACAAAATTAGTCACATTTGAACAAATTGACGGGATCCAAAACTGTGAAGGATATTAATAGTAATTCTCTTGTTACAAAACTCATAATGAAGACTTGGAAAAAAAAACGACTGTCAGGGAGGTTTATGGTATTTTGGTTACTTGGTTCAAAGAGGCAAACTGACAACACGTTCCGAGGATGAACAACACATGCAATTACAGTAAACCACACGAAAAATGTAGTTATTTTGCATTTGGTCCAGTGAATCAGACGGATCTAATGGATTCTGAATAAATGGTGTTTTACAAGAACAAGCTGGTGAAAAACCTGAGCATTTTCATCAGCTAGTGAAATGAAGCCGACTTGATGCGTCTCTCTCCATTTCACCTTCACCTTACCTCTCCACTTCTCCAGGTGTACCGTCCCATGCCGTGTTTGAGGTCATTGACAAACTCTCCTTCATATCTGGAGCCGTCGGGAAATTCCTGGACACCGAAACCTTGTCGTCTCTCCCGAGCGATTTTTCTGTTCCGATTATTTGGCCGCCGCACTTCAGCACCTTGAACCGTGCCCGCAGTACCAACTTTTCGGTTTGCGAACATTTGAACCGGAGTCTTGATTTAGGTGGAAAACGCTGCCGGAAAACACGCTGATTAAATAAGAGGTGATAATTATTAACTGCGCTGTTGTGTAATCTCTCTTCTTTCTGGACGAGTGTTTTTTGAGCTGCAAGAGTCGCATTGTGAACTTTTGTGGTTGTCGTGACAACTATTTGAATCCTGTGCGGTATCGGCAAAATGCGCATGCGCAACCTCAGAGCGCCGGCTCCCCTTGAGCACTAGATGACAAAGTCGATGACGTAACACGCACTCTCTCGCTTCTGCAATTTTCGCATGCTTATAATCTAAGCTCTCAAACACTACGTGCACTTCTACTACGTGTACACTTCAATGAGGACCGTAAAATGTAGTGAAGATTTTGAGATTGGGCCACGAAGTGCAGCCTGATATGCTTGATAATCACCGGCACATGGACCGTCTTAACTTTGCTGGTAGGACGACTATAAAATTTGCACGTTGACAATTATATGCAATTTATACTACCGATGAAGCCTTAAATGTCAAAGTAGAATGTCACTACATTTTCTTTCTAAGCATATACATTTATACCATTTTATATACATGGCCATAAAACAACAAATAAAAAATGTAATCTCTATTTAACCAGGTAGAGTTCCATTGCGTTTTACATCTCTTTTGCAAGGATGTCCTGGAGAAGAGTTTACAGAAAGCAGACTTGAGCAATGAACTTGGCGCAAAAGGATAGATGATGATAAAACATAAAAAAATTACAATCATACTATACATTTCAAGCAAAAATAACTCACTATAAACATTTTTGAATGAATAGCAATTAAAGATCTATGCTTTTATTCGTTGTTATCTTTACTAATCGTTCTGTATTTCGGTATATACAGTAGCATTTTAGTTTTCAAGACCATCCTGAAAAGCAGTAGCTACAAGTGAGACAGTCAAAAAACGTGTCTCCCTTTCAGGATGGACTGAAGCTTTGCCGGCCGACAGTCGAATGACAATTTTATTTATTTATTTTTTTTAAAACAATGGCTTTAGATCAACAGTTTGGTCCTTCATTTAAATCCAATCATCACTGTACTGTCTGTTGGGTATTGGGTTTTTCATCTACTCCAGTTAAATCTTCCAAATATCTGAGAAATGTTTTAACATGGGAGCGTGGAAGTCAAAGCAAGTGCGAGTATGTGCGGTGGCTCATTCGTTAGAATAGAGTGAAAATGTGCTGTCACCTTTGATCCAGGTTTTTTTTTTTAAGACATATGTCACAGGTATGTTATTAAGACGTTTGTGAAATGTATTGATGTGTAGGAAAATGCTAGTTTTCATCCTTTAACTCGAATCTATGTTGAAGTGCAACAGGAGCTAAATGGTCTGGTATCAGTTTCAAGTCCAGAAGCAATTTGTTTACCGGAATGATGCCTAGTGGTTGATTAATCAACACTTGTCCTTTTTGTGACAGAAAGCATGGTGTTGAGGGGCTGTACAAAGGCCTGGATGCCAAACTGCTTCAGATGATGCTGACGGTCATCCTTATGTTCATCTTGTATGAAATCACAGCTTCTACCTTCAAGCTCCCGGGCCTGCACAGGAAGCTTAAGCAGTGAGTGGGATAGTCACTCGCAGTCAAAATCTCAGCACCAGTTGATGCACTACTAAGGGGTGGGACGAGTGAAGCTTTCTTGTCTCCTCTCAAATATGCATCATCAACAAGAGGAGATAAAGTACACATAAAAAAGCAAATGAGTTATTTGCGCATTTTTGTGCAGTCTTAAGATTCGGTTTATTCACAAACACACCTAAGGGCATTGCGAAGTGTCCAATCTATCTGCCGTGTATGTTTCTGGAACGTGGAGAGAAACTAGAGCAGGCACGGGGACAACACGCAAACTCCATACAACAAAGCCAAAGCCTGAAGCAAACCCGCAACAACTGCGCTGCCGAGTGGACTTGCTAACCGGTGTGCCACCGGGCCACCCCTAAAACCATTTATGAGATTAAAATGACCTTTATTATTGCCTTGCCCAAACCAACGTCATCCAGTTTTGGATTTTAGTCAACACTGAAGATGACTAGTCATATTTGACTTTTTTTTGGTTCATATTTGATATACTTTATATAGATATTGTAACACTACGGATCAAATTACAGTATATGGCATTTAATTGTGTACACTTAAAATACATTTGTGTATTTGGTGATTAAAAATGAGTTAATAAAAGTGATGCAAAAAATAGACACTCAAGTAGTAGGGCTATTCATTTCCCAATGTTTTTAATTTTTAAATTGTCAATGATACACAGAGTGAAAACATGATAGAAAGTAAGTCCCTTTTTATGCTCAAATATTTCATAGGCAAGCAATATGATCCTGTATTACGTACTTTGTGGCGGTTCTTATTTTGCATCCATAGTTAAAATGAGAATAAAATAAGGGTAGTGTGAAGTCTTTAGTTCATTTCCTTCACATACCAGTCTGGCAGGAAGGAGTAAGAAGATTCCCTGTGGACAGTGAAGGTCACGTCACTAAGCGCTCTTCGGGAGAACAGATACACCACTCTGGAATACCAGAAATTAATTGTTTAAAACCAAAAAACTGATGAAATGATTTCTCATTGGAACATTTGTGTAAATGCTGAAAAGCTGACCTGAACTTGAAATGTCATAGAATTGGATGAAATTGAGCAAATGTAAAATCAAGAAGAACTTTTGTATCTGGTTGTTTATTTTTGATATGTACTATTCCTAATGATAATTGTTAACATATTAGCAATAGCAACTGGAATGCTAACAGTGTGAAATAGTAACCTGAGAATGAAAGACAAATGTCCTGGAACAAACAATTTCCAATTGTAATGCGTGAAAAGGTTGAGAAATATGGAAGTAGTAGGAAAATACAGTCGGACAAATAGTGTAGTGATTCTAAAAATAGAATAGAATAGAAGCGCTTTACTGGGGGGGGGGGGTGCTCCCAGGAAAAAGGCTTAATTTTTGTGATGTGGAATGTAATCGCAATAAAGTAATAATTTAATAATTTTCATCATTTTCTTTTAGTTTCAGGCACTTTGGTGCACTTGCTTCTTTTTTTCCGTTTTAGACTAAGCTGTAGCCCGTATAAACGTGATAAAAATAATTAAGTTGTTTAAAGTTGATTTATATTGCGTTTTTCTGTCGTTAATGTTAAAAAGGATACATGTGTTGGTATACTTAAACAATTTTCATCAATAATAATCTTATCTATTGTCAGTGCATCGACTGGGGGGGGGGCGCAAAAAGTTTTCTCTTTTCTGGGAGGGGTAGGCTGTCAAAATATAGTTGAAAAACACTGAACTAAACAGTTTGAAGCCAGAATCGTGTGAATTGGTGAAGAAAGTTGGAAGGGTTAAATACAAATTGTAGAGTGGAATGTGGAAAAATGTGCATATTTGGGAATTGTGAAAAATAGTTGAGTAGCTGTAGCTGAATAGTATATATCCTTGATTTTGTGGCATTTCCAAAATATACCAAATTTTGACATACTGTAGGCGGTTCGGGCTTGATGCCAACGACACGTGACTGGTCTTCATCATTCCCACAATGAAAGGAAAGTGAACCGGGAACTTACTGAGGATCGTCCTGGGTCACCACACGCTTCAAAAAAGACAGGAAGTCGCTGCAGAAATTCATGCAGACTGCAGGCTTCCAACCCAGCTGCTCACCCTGCTCAAAAAAGGACAGGTGTTTTGTTGATCTGATCCTATTTCAACGTGTCCTAACAAAATTACCTGCACCAGCTGTGGGATTTCGGCTGTGCGGTAAATCTGCACGGACACGACGATCCCGTCGTCATTTTTGAAGCCCGCCACCACGCGAGGGACTCCCAGGAGGAAGGACTGTGCCCACCACTTGAGCAGCTTGAACCTAATGAGAAAATTATCCCAGAGACCGCTCACAAGAACAAGTAGAGTTAGTAGAAATAGAAGTTGTATACGTGAGATTTACCAGCGTCTGTTTTCTGACCACGTTCTAATCTGGCCTTTCCAAATTGCGGAAAATGTGATAGTGCCACCGTTGCCATTAGGCACAACAAACCTGCGAAATTTGCTCCGCTGTTTTTCCGTGCGCAACTCTCCTGACGTCTTGAGCTCCAGGTAGCAGGCGGGAGGAGCCGGAGCGCTCGGATCTTTGTCCCGGCAGTCCACCTCACCGGAATACAGCAGCCTGTGGCCCGAAAGACGACTTCGGACCACGCTGTAGTAGGCCTCGTTGGAGTTGACCACACCGCTTGAATCAGGTAAGCCATCTTTTTCGTCTTGGGAGAAAAAAAATGTTGATTGAATTTATGAAAAATTTTTGGTCACCAGTATTGAGCAACTTCCAAAACATGGATTTGAAAATAATAACTTAATAAGTGTTAAGTAAATTTTCTCTCTCTCTGTGTATTCAACATGCCCTTTCTTGGTGGTAATTACTGTAGTTGTCAAGGAATTATGTTGAAGTGATGAATCTGGAATGAGAGACAAGTTATGTTTTGGGGAGGAGATAAGTTTAGCCTAGGTTGTAAGTGGAGGTCAGGCAAGTTTTTAACACATCCATGAGCCGTTTAAGGTGAGTTGTGATGAATTTGAAAGATGTGAAGCTGTTTCTGGTTGTGGCTATTAGCATTAGAGGTGTGCCAGAAAAGCTTCTCATTATAGTTATTATAATTATTAATGTTTATTACAGTTATGATAATGTCAGTTTATGCTAGGCCAGCAGAAAAGGCCTTGCTGGCCCACCACTGATATATATATATATATATATATATATATATATATATATATGTATATATATATGTATATATATATATATATATATATATATATATGTATATATATATATATATATATATATATATATATATATATATATATATATATATATATATGTATATATATATATATATATATATATATATATATATATATATATATATATATATATATATATATATATATATATATATATATATATATATAAATACACACACACGCACAAATAAAACAGCACATCATACCTGCGCATATGTACTGCTCAAACTTGTACCCCCAGTATATGTTCTCCTCGTGACTCTCAGTGCGGTTCTGCCGCCCCTGGCGAGCGCTGTCCGTTTCCACTTCGTTGATGTAAATTACTCCTTTAAACTTGGTGACAGCCAGCGACCACTCAGTTTGTCCTTCGTAGGGTGTGCATAAAACTTTGGTCAAACGGCCTCGTGATGTCACAAAGTCAAATTCATCTAAAGGTCTGGGGAGTAAAAAAAAAAAAAGCAAGTGTATTGTTGTTGTATTATGTATGTGTGTATGCATGTAATATGTGGTTGTAGTAGTTGTATTATAGGTGAAACCAAAGTCAAATGATGCCTTGAGATGCCAGTTGAATTGGTTCCATGACCACGCTTGTGAGTCAAGGCACTCCTAAGTCAAATTATATTTCTCCATTGAAATGCTATTAATCCTTTGCGGGTACTTCTTGTTCAAATCTAAAAATAGGACACTATAATAATGAACATTTTAAAAACATACTGTAATGAGTGACATAATTATATTGTAAAATATAAAATAGTTTTTGCTTCTTGTCAATGAATATTTTGGTTGTTCTTCTAGTGTGCACACTTTGGGCACATGAGGGCAGAATACAACAGCTCACCACTACTCAACAGACCACAGTTATAATTAGAAAGCAACTGATAGGGATTTTTTTTTTCCCAACTTTATGCCGATCTGATTGACGTTATATGGCATGTTTTTGCAAAATTGGTGATTGATAGTAATATAATTTTTAATTATGATTTTTGTTTTGAATGGCAACATTGTATTTGCACTAGGGTCTGTTCATTAAAGGAATGTTTGTTGTTTAAAATTAATTCAAAATGATTAAAATACGTTTTAGTCCCTTAACGGCTTCAACAATAAACATAAATAACAGACAAAACATTTGACTGCCCTGAAATATTTTGGGCTTTAGTATTTATTTTAATAACAGAAAAAATAAAGGGTAAATTTTTATGTTAATGTGTAAAACTAAATAAATATACTGTATATTTTAAAAGAAGTCATGTTAGACAGCTGATTATTTGGGCACTCCTACAAGACGCGTGATTGCCTCCCGGCACAACATTCAACCAACAACGACAAGAGCTGTAACCCACTCCTGTTCAGAAGTTGAAATCCACTCCTCATTGGAGCCCGTGTATTGTAGGCGTGCCCCTTGAGCTAAATGAGACCTTGCTTGGCCAATCAGTTCTCGAGTCAATCACACACGAGCGGCTGAAAGAGATTGCGCAAGGATGAAAGAAAGGTTTGGGATCCTCTTATCTTTTGTAATAAATTGGAATTTCAAGCGTAAACTGGGCTATTTTAATCATGTCTGGTCAGCTACTTGCTTCACTTACGTTAGATGCCAGATTGTTAGATGTTGAATTCAGGTACTCTCGTACACATGCACGAACATTCTGTGTGTGTGTGTGTGTGTGTGTGTGTGGGGGGGAGGGGGGGGTTGACGCTTTTTCACGGTTTTTCACTTATCGCGGGGGGGTTCGGTTCCCATTAACCGCGATAAACGAGGGATTACTGTACTCTCTGTATAGGAAGGTCGTTTCCATTGTTTTTGTCATTTTCTTTGCTGTTGAAAGTGAGTTGAAAAAAAATTCTAAAGACTGCTCGTCTGTCAAAGTTGGGCAACTCTTCTCAAGGCACCACTGAAGCAACTTACGATGAAGCGGCCGATGCGGCAGCCTTTTGCATAAGTTTCGATTTGTTGGCCAAGATCCAGTGCAGGATGTGTTCCAGATTTTTCTTCACATTCTCATCTCGTTTGATGTAGCGGTCATTGTAGCCGTCTCTCAGATCAAAATTTGGCCTCTTGTCGGGTTCTACAAAGTATCTCATCTGACTCTGGTCATGGTGAAATCTCCTTTCTGTGTCGAGGGAGAAGGAACCCTCCTCCACTGGTTCTTTGAACAGAGGCGAATCCTTTTCATAGGGCTCCCTTCTGGTGCTCAATGTCTCGTGGTACATTGTTGTCAAAACGTTCCACAATTCCAAATGAAAACCCAGGTGAATATGTTAAGAGAAGGTCAAAAGAGGTTCACCTGTAAAAGTTTAGCGCACTTTAGGTTCATTCCAAAATTCCATCCAAAAGCCCAACAGAAAACTAATTGTATTCAACAACAGATGCCTTCTAATCTATTTATAGGTGAGCTTTAGCGACAAACCACACGTTATTCCAGGTTAACGAGTTTGAAGAAAAAAAAAAAAATCCATTCAGTAATGGGTGTAGGTTCCTCTGAATCAATTATTCTTTAAGTCAACTTCAAGCAAATGTTTAGAATGACCAAATCAAGATTTTATTTTTTACCATACAACACATTCATATTTCCCTCTTTAATGTAGCCAAATATGTTAAGGACAACTGTCAGCATGGTACTTTGACTCCTAACAAAATGTCCGGAATCATATCATTAAATGAGAAAATCCAGCCCAATTTACCCCTATTTGTTGAAAAATATATTTAGCGTCATTTTCTACTGTATCAGAACAAAGTAAAGCCCATAAAAATATGAAGTCTCACCTTAGCTGAGGTTGAGTGTGTGAGTGTGTCGACCCTCGGCACCGTCAACTTGTTTGTTGCTTTCACTTGGTTTGCGTTCTGCTGAAATGAAAGTGGGGCTTTCGTTTCCCGAGAAAGGAAGGAGGAAATGTTTTGGTTCAGATTCAGGAGAGCCCTGCCCCTTTCCCTTCAGTCAAGTAAGCTTGCCACACAGTTTTTGCCTAACATGAGACAACTTGCACCCTCCCACGCACACACAAATATGCCTGCTGATTTTTATTTCAACTAAAGGGAAATCACATGACCTGTATCAACCCAACTCCTTGTTCCACTGCTGACTTGCCAAAAAACAACAAAAATACACACACAACATGGTCCAGATGTTAAATCTGGATTCATGAAAGCCTACAAAAAAAGCAGCTATTAGTCATCAATGTTTTGAGAAGTGACTTCAGGTTTTAAAAGACGTAGGATAATGTTTGAAAAAAATGTTGAAAATGTACAAATGTGGAGAAATTAGCATTGGATTTTGGTGATATGGAATTAAATATTTGGTAAATTGCATTTTTTTTGTCAGACACACATTTGTAGCTTTTGAGAGGATAAAAATGTATTTACAAAGACTTTAAGGCCAATATCACTATCCTGATATTACAATCAGAAACAAGCATAATTTGAACTACTTCATCCATTTATTAGTCAGTTGTTCAATTAGAGGAAAAAAAAACACATTACTTAAAAAACACTTGAAAATCCTGTTAAGTGTAAGTTTACAGGGGCAGAGCAAGGGTCAGTGCTTACATACAATATATACATTAACTAAAGTGACATCTCGCTGAGGAGGAAAACGCTAGCGAGGTCTTTTGATCATTCAAGATCGCCAGACGTTGGTCTTGTCGCGAGGAAAATTTGAACATAATTTGACAAGATCAGCATTTGGCGACTTTGCGGCAACTTCTGGTGACCTTGAACGAACCCGGGAGGAGTTCAAAAGAGCCTCTACATTACTGTAACATTTCTGTCTCCTTAACGGTGAAGTTACCGTTATTTTGCCAAGGACCAGGTGAGACCAATTCACATAATTCAACAATTCAAATTCCGACGTATAACCAAACATTCAAGTAAATCTGCAGAAATGACAGTTAGTTGAATGTGCGATAGACAAACACAATAATACATTCCCTTCATGTCCCCAATGAGGGGTTTTTCTCAAGTGCACAAACGATGATAATAAGTGAAACAAAAGAGGGAATTTGGGGACCGTTAGATGGATGACAGTTTTAGTTATTGCTCCTCTCCTCAATTGTAAAAGTCTCCATTGGATGTTTGCTTAGAGACTTGATATCATCCAGAAGACTGGTGGGCGTCAAAATGTGGGAAGATCCTAGAGTTGAGAGAAAGAATTACTGTTGTGAAAAACAATAGAATTAAAAACTCTGTTAAATTCAATATCAAAGGTGGGTACCAAAAAAAAGAGCATTTATTTTTTATCATTTGTTTCAAAAAGTGAAACTTGCACGTTAAATTAGTTTACCACACACAAAACCGAAATATTTCAAGCTTCCAATTGCTTTAATTTCGATGATTACGGAACATCTCCATGAGGTGAAAGGGTCTCAAAAATAAATGGCAAAAAGACTGGATGTTCACAGAAAATAAACGCTCGTCACCATGAAAAGACTCCACATTATAATATAAATTGATAGATAAACCACCTTATCAAGAGTTTAATATTGTGCTGTATTTTTACACATTTCATTTTAAATGAGATGTGTTCAAGCAAAAATAATTCATGCATGTTTATTGCTGAACAAAAGCCGTTTTGCTCACTGAAGGTTTCTTTCATCTAGCATGGTAAATGTTTGTTATTGCGATAAATTCTGCATTTTATATTTTGCTTAAAAAATGAAAGTTTTTAAAAATGCGATACTCAAATGATATAATTTAAAGCTGCAATGCCAATACCGTAGCGCTTTGATATTTTTGCCAAGGGTTATCAAACGGTCAGAATCTATCATCCCATGCCTAGTTGGGGGAAAGGAGGTAAGAAAATGGGGCACAACTTAACAGGGAAGATCGGAGCCTTGGGGTGATGAGTCAGGTGGAAACAAATATTTTGGAGCACATCGTGCTCTTAGCGGACGATGAGCTTTTTGGAGACAAACGAGTTGCTTTTCCAGCAATATTTGTCAGTTGCCCACAAAGGCAAAACTAGAGGTGAGATGGTGGACTGGATGGTTTAATTGCTGTGGAACAGTATTGGTCTTCAAAACATACTGATTTGATCCCACACTGAAAATTTATGGGGTATTGTCAAGTGGCTGATGAGGGAAGGAACGTAGACGACCGATATCAAAGTAAATCAGGTTACAAGAACATATGAACTGTGCCAAAGGCCGTTCACCTCCATGTCACGCCGTCTTGATGACGTCATTCAGATACAGAGAAGCCCAACAAAATACTGAGGGCATATTACTCAAATACACTCTTAATAACAATACGTTTTGTGTGGTGATCATGCACATTTCATTTTTTGAAACAAACTCTTGAAATGAATTGATATTCTAAATTTTTGGCACCCACTTGATCAACTGAATTGATCAAGCGCATTAGCGCTCACCTATGATGACCTGACAGGATTTGACGGCTTGTGTGACCTCATAGGCACAGCGCATCTCGGAGTAACCGATTCCTCCAATGACAAAGATGATGAGGCGTGAGCCCGTCCGACGTTCGTCCTGGGCGCTGGATTTGTGTTTCTGACGTGCACTGTGAGGCAAGAAGCATAGGATGGGAATCAAACGCCGTCTATCATAGACATGGAGGCTTATTCTGTTATGTCTGTAAAACATTGCTGAGTTCTGCACTATTAAATCTACATTTAATAATCTACGTTCTCTTGTAAACAAGGAAATGTTAACCAAAACATGTTTTTTTTTTTTAATTTAAAGCAGGAGGTGTTCAAACTTGGTCCTCGAGGGTGGCTATCCTGCATGCTTTTGATATTTCCGTCTTCCAAAACATCGGATTCAAATGATCAGGATCGTTATCATGCTTGTGCTGAGCTGATGAATTGAATTGGGTGTGTTGGGGGACAGAAACGTCAAATACACGCAGGGTATTGAGGAACAAGTTTGGACACCCCTGAAATTTTAGTGGTTTTTTTTTTTTTTGCCAGGTGCAGGGTTCAAAGCGTGAGAAAAAGTAACAGTTTATAGTCTGGAAATTACTGCTTGCTTGAATAACTGCTCAGCTATAATTTAAAGAATGTGGGAGGAGTCAACCTAATTGACATTGTTTATTATATGGGCTCTATATGTTGCAGATTTTCTCACTGGATGGGCCTTTAAGCGACACAGTGTAAGATTTGACAGTTTTTCATCACGGACAGCAGGAGGTGCTGCATTTATCATTGTCAGTAGCTAAAACAAACATGGCTGCCTCCGGAGAATTGCAACCCCCCATATAATATAATTTAATGATAACTAGACCTACGATGATATTTTAAACATACTGTTGGTCGTTAAGAACACATTTACTTGCAAGTTTTTGAAATGTATAATCATTGAACTCATTCATTTTAATAAAAAAGGTCTATATCTTACACAGTGTCCCTTTAAATGTATCAGTGTAAAAAATGAGAGTTCAATATATTTATTGAGTTTATCCCTTTTCCTACAGAACCCACCCCCCCCAAAAAAATACATATGGCATATATTACTTATGTAATCTATAGTAACACACAGATATAACACACATTATCAATATATTTTCGTGGTAATAGATGGTTAATTGACGAGAACTTGTACAATGCAAGCCACCTTGTTGACGGTCGGCACGGCAACGGCTTGTTGTGTATGGAAAAGTTGCTCAATGCCACTAGAATCCGTAGATAGGTGTGTAATGGGATGCCTTTTCATCTTATTGCTATCGTTCCTATACCCATTGCCATTTTTTTTAGAAGGCCGTGGGACTCATTGTCCCAGTGGGAGTGAAAGATTTAAAACAACGGCTTTGTTGTAAACCGCTGAATTCAGTGTAACTATTCCAAGTACACACTTGAGGGAGACATCGCGTCGATGTATTTAGTCAGCAAAATGTCCATGAAAAAAAAAATACAAAGACAAATTGTAATTGTTTTTGTAATGTTCACGAAGAAACAGAGCCATCTTAGAAAAGACATGATTATATTTCAACACTATTAAAGAACATCAACAGCACAGAACCTATGCTCAGCTAACACCACGTATTCATCAAACCCACCTGACAGCTCCGGAACCATTCCAAGCAGTTGGACACTCAGACTGGTGTGGCCATTCTTTTGTGTCAAGTTTGTTTTCCACAGCATCCTGAATAAAACAGTTCTCCTTTAGTTCCATTTTTGGCATAATTCAAATACAATTGTATGATCATGCAAGCGTTTTCATTTTGTGCTGACGTGATGAAATGGGAAATGGACCTATATAGCGCTTTCTATGTACACTCAAAGTTCTTTGCAAATTGTAACTTCAGATGAAGAATACTTTTGGATTTACTTTATCCTTAACTTAATGAGGACAATGTAATACAAAAATTTGAAGCAAAAGTTGTTTATGGTGTTAAAGTATGCATGTCGTGTCCCACTGAATTAAATTATGATTATTTTTCCTAATCTATAGCATCAACACAAATCCAACAAAGTTTTTCTTACTGACCTCCATTACATCTTTAATGCCCGGAGTCCACCTGGAAAGATTGTATGTCTCTTCCTGAGAACGGTCCCGTCTGGTAGGTTTGCGGGAGAAGAAACTGGGCTGAAATAGAAAATAAAACAAAATTTTAAATCAAAACGAAATTACATTTCTAATAAGGCATTCATTCTGACCACGAGCCATAATATATTTTTTTTCTCAAAAAAGGTTTTGAATCCTTGAAGCAATTTAGTGGTGTAACGTTGAAACAATGTATTGTAATTCTCCACATACAGATGTGATGATGGGGACTCCAAGCTCTTTCCAGTTCAGGATAACTTCTCTCTCATCTTCAATTTTCACATGTTGGATGAGTTTGTTCAAATTCTCATCTGTTGTTCCTGTTGACGCAGATGAAACAAACACAGTATAGTTTTCACCACAGCTGGTAAATACTGTTTAGTCACCTCATTCTTCACCAAATGCATTAAAAACTTCAAAGGTACCCAACCTAATCTCACTGTAGAAGTCTAAGTATACAGGAGTCAATCAGTGGCATCATTAGGCCTATTTTAGGGGACTGAAGCCCCCTAAAATATTTTCAATCCCTCCTGAATGATTTGCTTGCATTTTCAATTTACCCATCCATCCATTTTCTATAGCCACTTATCCTCACAAAGGTCACAGGCTTGCCGGTGCCTATCCCGGCTGAATTGTAGTAGGCGGCGTGGGACACTCTAAACTGGTTGCCAGCCAATTGTAGGGCACACATGGATGAAAAACCATTCACACACACACACACACACTCACACCTAAGGACAAGTTAGTATGTCCAATGCACCTGCCATGCATGTTTTTGGTGTGGGAAGAAGCCAGAGTGCCTAAAGAGAACCCACGCAGAGCCAGGGAGAACATGCAAACTCCACACAGGAAGGCCAGAGCCAGCTGGGTCCCTGAACTGTGAGGCGGGCGTGCTACATTTTCTCATACATTTTCAATTGAGAAAAAAAAGAACACAAAGTAGTTTACATCAAATGCTGCTCACCCTGGGAGGTAAAGATTGGTAAAACGCTAAAAAAAATAGTAGTAGACCATTGTCTCCACCTGGCTTCCGGGAGGAACTTCAAAATAAAAGTATTCTGAGGATGTTTGTTGGGTACCCCTGAAATAAGACTGACTTGCATGGTCATATGGTGATGTAAAATGGCTGCAAGTGCAACACAAAATGGCCATCTGTGGCTTCACTTTCACGAAGGCGAGTAAGCGCTGTCCAGTCACATCACTATTGCTTAACTTGTTCATAAACAACCATTAAAAGCTGGCTAGAATAAAAACAAAAAACAAAAACTGGGGATTGACATTTTTCAAGCAAATTCATTTTTCCTGGAATTGACAATTAAATAGCTAATTACTAGCGGGAGAATGTCAGAATGCAATTGTAAATGATTTCACTAAGTCATTTGCAGGTTGTCTTATGTTGGTTTAAAACATCCCTGAGAATTTTTTTTTATTCAATCATTTAAGTACCTGTACATCAAAACCTCTGTTATGTGTAAAAAAAAAAACAAACAAAAAACTACAAATCTCATCTTAACTTTAAACATTTAAATAGTGTTATCAGTCTTTGATAGCTACTTGTAAAAATGTTTGGCTCATGTACTGGATTCGTTTACATCTTAAACATTATCCTGAGGACTAAGCTGTCATGCTGTAGAAGACCTATAAAACATTGTAACTGAAAATACTAATGCCGTAATATGGGCAATATTACGTCCAAGCTAAACATTTCACCAGCTGTTTCTATATTTGCAGACCAAACTCTAAAATGTACCATTTACGCTGAAGATGTAAAGCAGCACAGCTCTGATCTTGTCATAAGTGCTGTATGGATACAGTAGCACTGGCAACAGAGTTCTCATGGGATCCCTTACTTTCACCCCATCCACGTCGGAGCCCACAGCAAGATCCTACACAGTGAAAGTAAAAATGTACAAATGTATCGACATGCAAAAACAGTACATATTTCAACTCTACAACCTGCACAAACGTCTCCCATTTTACAGATTTTCTCAGTTGTTTTGGTTGGAGATGGGCCGAGACACAAATCCAATTAGATGAGATGTCTCATGAGATTGAGCCAATGAGAATGAAACAAATTCAGATTTTTACAAAACCTGTGACTTAAAATAACGCTTAATATGCTTAATCTTCTTCAAAATCTTGTCTTTTTACTAAGCAGACTCCAATAAAATTACCAATCTAGTGTGAGAATGTAAATATAAAAGGAGAGCCAGACTCATTTTTCAACTACAGCTGAGCTCGTTCCTAATACTAAAAAGTTTAACAAAATGCATACAGCGGTATACAGCCTATTTTATCAATTAATTTAATAAATTAATTTTGAATTATTGTAAGTTACATTATATATGTATATTTATATATGTATATTTTATGACTTTTTTTCCCTTACACTGTGGTGGAGACAAAGTGATGTCGGAACCTCACCCTGGTTTGTTCAAAAGTGATCAGTACGAACGGCAACGTCAGGTTGTCGTCAAAGAGAGTCATCTGCCTGTATTAAACTGCATTGGTAAGAATCAGACTTCTCTCGCCAGTTGTTATAGAGCATTTGAGGGCTGCTAGACAGTGGCTAATTTCTGCTAGAGCCTGCACTAAATGCTGGTAACTTAATTCGTGACTGAATGGGATTTAAAAACAAAAGCTTTCGAGTCAAAATTAAAGCAGTCGTGTCCATACATTATTTGGTAATGTTCATTTTGAAGTCTTGTTTTTACTTGTTTTTGGCAATGTTTTTACTGGCAGAGCAGTGCACGCTCCCAATGAATGCAATCGTAAAAAAAACAAAAAAAACAAAAACAACTTCATAATGTAAGTGAGGAGAAATCTCATGAAGTTCAAACCTTGCAAGGTCTCTTTACACGAGATCTCATTCCATCCCTATTTTTTATTCATTTATCAGAAATGAACTTCTAATTTTGCTCAATTCTCTCAAGTGTCATATACATAAAAAAATCAGCTTCTCATTTATTCAAACAAGTTACACAGCACTTCTCCGCAAATAATTATGAGCAACACTGTTGTTTCCTACGCTGTCCACTGCTAATGTCATTTTGTTAAAGGTATACGTCCTCACAAGCAAAATGGTTGGACAAACTGTCATAATACAGCAAGTATATTTGTACAATTTAAACATTCCATTAGACTTTTTTTCCACAGCTAAATCTCAACTATTTGACGAAGAGAAACATGGCACTTTAGAAAAGACCAACTAATGACCAACCAATTTTCCGAAATTGTTCAAAGCAAATTAAAATATGTTTAATTGTTGTGACATGGATGAGAATTTGTGGCCCAAAAAGGGTACTACCGATTTTGAGAGAGAAAATAGCTTTTGCAGGGCAACCTTGATATTCAGCCATTTGAAAAAAAAATTCTGAGAAATGCACTTACTTTTTTGCAAATTTCAATGCTGGTATATGAGCAGTACACCAAAGTGACTGAGAGAAACTGTTGTTCAAGCAAATCCAATCCAAATATCATACAAAATCAGAACAGTAATGACAGACTCACCTGCTCAGCTTTGCATAGTTTCTCTACATTGTTGGAAAAATGTTTCATACAATCTTCGGCCAACTGCAGGTGTACAGTTTTCTAATGTTAAGAGAAAAGGCCACAGATCAATAAATATGATGACATTTTAACCCGCATTTGAAAATTAAACAGAAAGAAGTAAAGAAGCAATAATGTTAAATGCAAAATACACACATTATCAAAATACACATGGAAAGATATTTAAAATCAACCAGAAGATTAATCTGACTGCAAATTTATCAAAATGCCCAAAAGACAGCTGCTGCAACAATGCAACATACCTGTGTCAGCTGTTTACGAAATGAAGGCATCTTTTTCATCATTTGGGCCAAATTGCTGATTGTGATCTGAAAATAAATTAATAGATGAATTCAAAATCAATCAACAAGCAAATGTTTTCTAAATAATAGAATCAAAATGCTCTAACAATATTATGAACTACTGTTTGGTCACCACTTGAGATTCACCTTCACAATCAGATGAAATCCAAAATAATGGTGTTATCACAGATAAGGTAAATTATGTCAAATATAGATAAATTCAGACCGCTGTACCACTGTTTTGTATTTTTGCATCTATTTCAATACACAAGTGGATGAAAGTCTCTACTTAGTAAGTAATCTGATAAGGTAAAGTGAATTGTAAAACTACAAAGGGAGTGCAAATAAAGGTAAGACTTGTTGCCTGCATACACTCATGCCCGATGTTAACTTTTTTTATGTTTGCTTGTCGTGGAGCTGCGCAACATTCTTCTTGGTTTTTAACAGAGGAAGCCACTTTTTACAGTGCTCCCCCTTGTAGACTCTAAATGCATTTCGTCAATGAAAAGCTCAGGAAAGAGGGAGTATCCTTGTTCAGACAGAACGTTTGCGACCGAGTATATGCAGTTGATAGCCCGCCTCGTGACGACCGCATATTTGGCCAACTGATAGTCCACTTCCGGCTAACTGAAATTGAAGTCAGCCTGACCTAAAGCATCAGATATATTTGCAGGCCTTGGAAAAGACTGTTAATAACGGGATGATTATGCAGAGCTTTCTCCCTAACCCTCCCTTCCTCCTGGACTTGGAGTGACTGTTGAAGACTCACGAGGGCATCTCCATGGCAATGAAACAATAGATTTTGGTGAGATGGCCCAACCACACAACACAGTACACCTTATGATCAATGCCCCCATTCCTTCCTCTGTTGAAGTACAGGCCTGCCATGGAAAATGGGGTGCGCTTATCCAAGGGTGTGATAACCTACTCAGTGTGTCTGGGTTGTAATGTCCCCCGCCCGATGGCCAAAGTTCCCTCTAAGTTGCGAGTATACGCAATTGTGCACTCCTCTCATCACACAGGAAATGTATACAACTCATCAGAAAAAGAAATCAAACATGATTTTTAGGAGAGAACAAAAACTTGAAAGAAAATGGTGAAACTGGCAGCATTTCAGACTAAACGCACGCACATAATGTCGTGCAAGTCATTGTCACACAAATCATGCTCTCTGCAGAAAATACCCACAGGGAAATCTTACCGAGTCTCAGGTGCGATATGCAGCTTCTGTAGAGTGACAGATTTTGATGTCTCATGCAGCTACCAACATTACCCCTACGGAAGGCTATCTCTGTTAATTATGACTACTCTTGAGCTGTGGCTTGTTTATTACCATGGTGACAAGTGCAGTATAAGCTAACTGTTAAAACAATGTTTGAAAAATCATAAAACTATCACAGGTGAAAGTGCTCAAACATGCTGAATATTAATGCGTTGTTTTTAAAATTAGTTACAATCACTGGAGAGTTTAAATGTGTTCATCATGAAAGACTTGGAATATTAATGTTTATAAGCGTCCGATCTAAACAGTGTAAACTAAAGAACATTCTCATATATACTGGGTAAGGTAAAGACCTTCAAATCTTTTTTGGGGATTATTATTTGACAAGTGAAGCATGTCAAAACTTTAGCAGTAACTAACATCAGTAAGAAAACATGTATTATAGTTTAACTTTTCAACCATGTTGTTATTATTACATAATTCTCATTTACTTATATGAATTTCTTGTCAATTCAAGTCATTTTGGGCCAATTCACAAACTATAAACTGACACAAAATCCTATATCCAAAAGAGATTGTTTCAAAGTGTGATGTGCAATGTGTTTAGGTGATTTTAGGTGTTTAGGTGATCTTTTAACTTAAAATGTCTGATGTTGCTCAACGTGGTCCAAGGGTTGCTCGGGGAGTTTGTGTGAATTCTAAGACGCATCAAAAATGAAAGGGAACACTTCCCTAACCTACTTCCACATGTATTTGATTCGTTGTTTATTGTGTCTTCTACTTGTATTCATGTGAATGTTTGCCCCCCCAACCCATACTTGTGCCCCTCCCCTTTTCTACTTCGCCCTTTCTATGTTTTTCTTTTTCATCAATGAAAAATGAGATACATCTGGGTAATGGATCAGGCTTGTTCTCGGTCTCGTAAGTGCAGTTGCTCTGCATTTGTGACCTGTGCAATGATAACAAATTTGATTTCATATGGTGATAAATATTGTACATGGATGGAATGTAAAATGTCTATTGTATCTACTGTGAATTGAATTCCTATTAGCCCTTTAAGAGCAAATGTAGCAAAGTTGCACCAAGCAACATTTACCCAGTATGGCTTTATCTATAACCATTACCAAGCTACAACCTTATCAAATAATGATATAAACAATGTATTGAAAAGAAAAAATGGTACTTCAAGCAAATCATGCGAGTTGCTACTGAGGGGATGCCGTAGTTTCTTTACCTCTGCTAAGTCATGTGCTTGTGCCGATTTGATTTTTTTTTCTCCTCTGACTTCATTTATCAGTCATATATTAACAGGCTGACAATCCAGTGTTCCCCAAGTCCCTCTTGCAATCTACCAACCGAACCCTAACGAACCTCTGACGTGAACCTGCATTTACTTCCTTCCCTAACACAAATGTTCTTCGCTAATTGAGATAGAGGTTTACAAGGTCGTCAAAGAAAATGTCTCCCTAGAAGAAAATATAAATGAAGATTTACAACATACTGCAGAATGAAAATGTCGGATATCATTTCTTTTTAAATGTGTGTCTAGTTCAGTGTATGTTAAGTGAAAAAAAATCAGAGCAACTGTACCTTTCCATCTGGTTGCTTCTTGCTAGCAGAGATTTCCTTTACCATCTTTGGAATTTGTCTGGTTTAGAAGCATATTTGACAAATGGAAATGGTTAGTCTATGAAAGAGTGAGGACAGAAACAATAGAAGATGTCTAAATATCTTACTTACTCAGACACTTCAGCAATGTGCTTGTGCCTAAGCTTAACCCAAAGCATGTCATCCTCATTGAGCAGAGCCTGCTTCTCTGAGCCATCTTTAGACTTATACCTGTCAACAAGACCCCTTTTGTGTCACTGTATGCATCTGTGCCTCTTTTTGTTTGTGTTTGTTTTATTAGAGACAATGAATATATGACTGCGGTTAACAAAAACTGCAAGGGTGCATTACTTGTATGTGTCGTTCTGGATATCAATGAGGTCATAGGCCATGGCTTGGTAGGTAAGCTCATGCAGAATGGGGCTGACAGGGTCAAAGCCTCTTTCGACTATCAGCAGCTGGGCCTGTGTCTTTCCCTGGTAGGAAGGGGAAACCAACAACACTTACTTTGCGTAATGATTTTTATAATCTAATCAAAATTGTATAAACAACTTAAATCAGGTGACGCAGCGCAATTGTGGCGGCATGTTGCATGATCAGAATAAGAATATTCTATATTTACAAAACTAAGACTTTGTGTTCTCTGTCAACATTGTCAGTCAAGTAAATCTGACCTTTTTCTTACTGTTGTCATCCATCTCATAGTATGTGGATAGTTTGTTGTCCACCAACTCTGCAAGGGTCTTAGCATACTCCATGTTGCTGTCTCTAATGGGGAAAATGTGTCACCATGAGATCTCATTATTGCAATAAATAGACGAATAATAATATCACACAAGGAAGCACTGTAAATTGTTAGTGTTGTAGATGATAGTTTAAGCATTAGATAACTAAAGAATAAAATGCTGTGCCTCTTTAAAATGTTAGGTATCAAATATTAATGTTTCAGAATAAGCTTTTTGCATCAAAATAGCTTCTGCTTGAGGCTAAGGTGCGTAATTTGAGTCGACACGTTGTTCCCGGTGTACTTTTTGTATCGGACTCCTGGGTACTCATCCAGTGTGGCGCAGAGCGTGACAAGCTGGTCTGCGAGTGTCTCCAGTGTCTTTTTTCTGTCCTGGCTGCTGGGACTGTAGATGCTCTGAAAGGCTCCCGGATTATCACAAGTGAACACCTGCAAAGCATTCACATGTAAACAAATTTAAACAACAACTCATTATTCACTGAATTACACACAATTAAAGTTAAGAGTGGAAGAGTTTCTCTTGAATGTTAATTTGGCCACCCGGAGTAACATTGTTCCATTAAGTTGAACCTTTTTCACATTTATTTCATCCAAGCTTATAATGTATTCACTTTAGTGGAAGACCTTCTGCTGAGGTTTGGACAACAATGCCACTGCTTTTTTTTTTTTGTGAAATGTTGCATTACTTGGTTATTAAGAAATGTAATGTTTCAGTTAATCGATAGATTTGTAATGTGTTATGCCCAACACAGCAACAGAAAACAAGCCTGAAAGCAACTGAAGTGGACAGAAGGCAGCATGACACTCAAAAGTGATTTTGTTGGAGCGTTGCAATGGTGTTTTTTGCACCACCTATAAATTCCATGAGAGAGCAGTTAAAGGTGGAAAAGGCTGTCGTTTAGTCACTTAAGGTTTCAAGCCATTTTAAACTATACCTAAGTTTTAAGTTCTACAGTTAGGTTTTTTTTTTAATTAATTAATGAATTTATTTATTTTTTTTAATTAAATGACTGCTTTGTTTGGAATTTGAAAAAAAAGAATGTGTTTCAGCATTTCTCACATGGTATGTATTTTAACATTTTTTTCAGCGATGGAAGCGTGAGGACAATCACATGCTAGCGGGCATAATGACATCATACACATTTGGACATCAATTAGAAAAAGAATATGAATGATTTTGAAGGGAAACATTACCTGTGCTTCATGTGGCATGAAGGATATATTTATTTCTTTGCAAACTCGAATGTACTTTGCACAGTAAAGCTTCATATTGTTGAAAAGGTCATCAGGGCAGTCTAAAAGATACATTGCTTTTACTTGCCTGCAAACTGTCAAAATAGTCAATACTGTTTGTGTATCAGTAGCCATTGGTGAGTTACTTACAGTCAGTGAAATAAACATATGCTGATTTGTACTTGGGTTTAGGCTTGAAGTCGGCAATAAAGGCATCCACAGACTAAAAACAGATAGAGGATGTTAGATTTAGGAGAAAAATGGATGCTTTGCAATACAACACGTGTTGGCGATCAAGGAGCAGTATGGTATACCTGAGCTGTTGGTGTCATAAAGTAGATGGCCTTCATTTCCAGAACAGGTTCTCTAATTTTATGCAGGTCCTCCACAACTACAGAAAGAAGACAATTTTATCTGCTGACACCCACACACTACAGGTATATAGAATTTAAACAATTTTGTGCATCAATGTGAATTTCACTTCTATTCAGACAGGTCCAGAAGTACATGGACAGCTTTTTTGCAGTTTCATTTTTAGATCAAGCAGAGGTAAAAAATATAGAGCTACGTTTAGCAATCATTGATTCATATATATAAACAAATAAATAGATCAAAGTAAAGCCCATATCCCACTGAAAAGTGAACCTTTGCAAGTGTTGGAACAGTTTTATGGTATGTGTTTTATTATATCATTACTGTATATATTTTAAATGGGTAATGGCTAAGATGCTGGTTGGTTGGTTGGATGGATGGATGGATGGATGGATGGATGGATGGATGGATGGATGGATGGATGGATCTGGATTGGTGCATTCAATTGCAGACAGACAAATCGGTCATACAACTCTGAATAGTTTAAATGATAACTGGAGATGATAACCTACTTGTTATTTTCTCGGACATCAGATCAGACATTTTGCAGCATGATGACAGGAGTCTTGTGGTAAACTGGTCCAGTATTAATATCTGTAGAAAAGATGAACACGTTAATGATGAACGGTTTATGAAATTGCAATAATACTGTTTAGTTCTTTCAAATAAAGATGGTTTTATGTACATAAATGAGTATGGTTCTACAATATAGCAACGTAACATTGAAATGAAAGATGTCTTACCTTCCATACTTCTGATTTTCTGCAGTCTTCGATAATTGTTTCTTTAATTCCTATACAAAGTTAAACGTCAGATATAAAAGCAGAAGATGACCTGTCAGAAGACAACGAATCATTTGGAAGCTAATACCAAATACGAGCCAGGTGCTGCGGTCACAAAAAAATACAATTCGAGTTTAGCAACTTTAATCGTTGAAAAAAAAATCCGAGTGCTCAGTTAATTGACCATTGTGAGATTTTTAATTTACAATGATGTAGAAATTATTTTTCTTGTTATGAAATAAATTGCAATTCCCTTTATCGTTTTCTATTATTACCTTTGTTTATTGGTAGTGCAACAAAGAGAAGAAAAAAAAGGAAAAAAACATGACAAATACAACGGTGTCTTCTTTATATTATCAAACACTTTTGCACATTAATTTTAAAAAAATCAAACAAAAAACACTAAAATCATAATGTAAACTAAATTCATTTTGACATTAAGAACATAATTGAACACGGTCATGCAAACGACAATAATTGCTTGGATCACTACGCCCTCACCGAACGTCTCAACATAACTTCAATTCTCGCGAGTGGACCAACGTTAAGGCCAGTGTCTCATCGGAAAGTTTTGTTTGACAACATGACATTGTTGTCTCTCAAAATGACATTTTTGTCTCTTGTTTCTCATTCCGACTGCGAACTCTTTCATCGGTCGCCAGACGACACGAGGTGTGGCTTGTTGACCCATTTTCGGACTGACAGTCACCATAGTAAAAGACGGATTGCTGTTACCCGTAAAGTTAGAATACGCAAATCGCCAAATGCGTTTCGTTGTTTCGCTTTTTGTTTTCTTTCGCTGCGTTTTCACATCCCTGAAAGTTGCGCGAAGTGTCACTCATGTAAAGTCACAGGAAGCAAATGGCACTTTGCTTAAATGTCTACCACAAAAATATACTCTGTTGTATTCGTTTTAAACTGACTATGTACGATTACGTAAGATATCAAACTTACTTTTCCAAACTATTCTTTTTAGTCCGTTCTCTGGACCAGTTGCCATCTTGACTTTTTTTGCCCCGAACCGCTGCGCCTCTTCCTGTCTCGTCTGTATGTGGCGCATAGAGCCCAAACATTACGACTTCCGGCACAACTTCCGGTTGCAGCTATTCTGTGCAACACTAGGGGCAAGTGTTAGCGCAATTCATTAAAATGCATTTAAATTTGTAAATTTCAATATTACAAACTTCTACTTTTCCCTTCTGACGTCCCGTTGTATTTCGTCACAGTTTGCCATCCTCTTTCACCAGTTAGTCTTTGACCTCCTTTCACAAACTCATGTCTTTACTCACAAATTCACAACATCATCATCTTTTTCTTACTTTTTCTTCTGGCTCTCTTTCCCGGCAGCTTAATATTCATCACCCTTTCACTGATGTACTCACTATCACCTATTGATTTATTAAAATCATTTTGTTGGCTATCTAGTACCCCCAACTGCACCACAGAAAAAAAATCTAACCCTTATTGACCCTCTGAGCTCATTTGCCGTGCTGTGGCTTCTGAAGAAAACCTCACTTACATCCACCAACTCCAGATTTCAATCATGCTCATGCTATGTAAATTGACCTTGAGCAAACTGAAAATTAGAAAGAAAAAAAAACAATACAAATAGCAGCAGCAGCAACAACAATAATAATCATTATTATTATTATTATTATTATTATTATTATTATTATTATTATTATTATTATTATTATTATTATCATATGGAGTCAAGCCAGGTAAAGTCCAGTTTCTTTGTTTTGTGCCTGCTTTGCTATGATTGGATGTGTGCTAAAAAGGCGTGTCTTGGTACAAGTATTACAATCAACACAGACATGAGATCCGTTTTTCAGAAAGGGTGAATTAGTTCAGACTGAGACTGAGTTTTCAATCTACTGAAAACTACTCTAGCTGAGTGGTACCATAAACATACGTTTTGAAGAATGGGTCCACTAAAGGCTTTTGTTGCTTTTGTTTTTGTGTGTGTATGCACACAGGTAAGACATTTTTATTTACTAAAATGCTGCAAAATAGCACTTGAATATTTTAATATAAATGTTTGAAAGCAAGAGATCGAATAACATATTTTTATTGGAATTTACAGGCTTCAGCTCAAACAGGTATGTACTGTATTTGTCTAAATCTACATTGCTCTTGATACTGGTGACATTAGTGATTATCACCAATGTGTCTAATAACACAATGACCCAGACAAAAATGTATTTAAAAAAATCATTGTTTGGTAAACTTGTTTCCCTTCTAATCTCAGCATTCACAGCATCAGTGTTTGCACAAACATCCAAGAGTACAACTCTCCAGTGGACCCGGTATCCTGGAGCGACCGCCTACTTGATCACCGTGTCCCTTGAAGGCTCACAAGATGTTATTGCTTTTTCCCTATTCGGGGAAAACACAGTGATGGGTACCGTCAACACTCTGTCCCCGAACAACTTATATGTCTTCACAGTTCACGCTTTGGATATAAACCAGGACACACTTGGCACTGCGACTGTTCAGTCATTGACAGGTGAGGTTAACACATACGTTTTGTGAATTTTATATGTAACATGAATAATATTATATGTATTCTTTTCTAAAATGAAATATTTGAGGATTTTGACTAAATATGTCTACTTTCACTGTAACCCTGAAATGAATCGATGTTTCTCTAACGCTTTCTTCATGAAAAAGGGTTTCAGCTTCTCCTTCTTTCATCTTGGAAAACCTCACCATGTACATTTCTACCATTCCAACTCTGTTTTTCCTCATTTCTTCATTACAGTTGTCTTAAATCTGTGCATCAGGGCTTGCTTAATCAACATTTTCCTTCGTCTTTGCAGAAACCTTTCTTTCACATGGCTCTCCAGACACTTTTGAACCCCCCCTATTCCAAAACCTGCTTGATCTCATTCCTCCAAACATAAACAAGGGTTTCCCCTTCCTAAATGTCCTGACCTGAGTGAAGCTATTTCTGTTCTTTCAGCTCCTGCTGTGATGGATCCTATCCAGAACGTCAAGCCAGAAAACAGCCAAACATTAATAGTTGAATTCAACTTGGTGGCAGGAGCAACACATTACATTGTACGTGTTCAGAATTCTGATGGTTTTTATAGAGAGGACACGGTTTACTCGTCCCCAGCTGAGATCACTTCACTCACACCGTACACTGAGTATACCTTGAGCATCATGGCAGCAAATAGTGGAGGCCGCAACCAGCCATCTCCCCCTGTGACTGGAAAGACAGGTACAGTTTTCTCATTTTCATCGTAATCCCTAACAATACAGTCTATGGGGAATGACACAGAAACTGTATACTACAACTAGAAAAAAAGTAGTCACATCACACACCATTATCAGTCGAGTTAATCTGATCTTCTCCATTGTGTCATAGCACAGTTTCTCATACAGTCACATTCACTTGATACGTCAACAATATTTGAGGAACTATGAGTTTTCATCCTACGAGAAATATGACAGAAGCCTTCGGGGGATGGCTCTTTATTTGTTGTAACTTAACCTGAGCCCTTTATGTAAAACAGAATGTGTTTTTCTAATTTTTAGCACACATCTATAGCCTCTCGCCCCCACCTACACCCAAGGGGTCACATCTAATCCATGAGCAGAAAAACCCTCTTGTGTTTTTCAATGAAAATTTTGGCTGAAAATGAAAACCTAAAAGGGACACATACACACAGGGAATTATAAAACCTATAGAGAATTAAAAACAAACAAACGATTGAATTATATAGGTTTGGCATTATCAGACAAATCTTTCAAAAAAATTTGGATTAGTTATATAATAGGTAGTGATGGAAAAATGAAGCTTCACCGTTGATTTATAAGACAGTTGTATTTTTTTCTCATCGTGTTGGCATTTTTTTAAGAAATGGGTTTAAGCAGTGGCAAGTCAGTATGCTGTTAAACAGAAGGTCCCCAACCCCCGGTCCGCGGACCCGTACCGGTCCGTGGGTCAACTGGTACCGGGCCGCGTGGGTCACCACAAAGAAACAGCTTTTATTTATTTTTTTAAATTTATTTAGTCTTACCCCAAGTTCCAAGGCAGTAACTAGTGACGTCTTATTCATCAGCTTACAACACAACATCTTGTTTCGGCCAAATTGTTTAGGTGATAAGAAGCGACGAGATGGTAGACAGGTTTCATGATGACATATGTAATAAGAAATCAAATATATATATATATATATATATATATATATATATATATATATATATATATATATATATATATATATATATATATATATATATATATAATATTCATTATATATTCTTATTGAACTACTACAGATCAATTTAAGAAGCAAAAATGGACCTCGTGCAAATCAGACATCTAAATATTTCTTCTTTGTCACAGTTTTGCCACCTCTTCAGCCCTCCACTTCCTCTCCAAGTAATGACAGCATTGTTATATCCTGGGACCCCATTGACGGCGCTGTCCTGTACACTGTGGCCCTATATGAGGTTTTTTCCAACACAACCATGAGACAGAACACTTCTAACGCTAATTTGACGCTCTCTGGACTGGATGCTGGCTCTCTCTTCATGATCATGGGGTATGGTTGGGACGCTGAAGAACGAAAGGGAGAGGGAAGTCTGTACATCAACCAAACAACACGTAAGGAAGCACTTTGACATTTTATATTAGTTTATAGAATGATCCAGTAACACAGGTTGCACAAGATTCCAGACAGATAGTTGTATTAAGTGGAAAAACCTTACACTACATTCTTGACATTCTGAACTGATTCTTTGTCATTGGTCATGACAACAATGTTCTTCACTGAACTGTTCTAATTGGCAATTGAAGTCCCAGGGACAGCGTACACATAGAGTACAGCCAGTTTGTTATTTGATGTGTCCCCGTGTTTCATCCTCATCCCCCACAGGACCTCCAACGCCAGCTTCCGTTGAAGTCTCTGTGTTGATGGTTGTCGACCAGCCTGTGCTGTCTGTGTCCTGGGAATTAAATCAGGAGGTTTTCGGCAACATAGATTACTATGTGATGAGCGATCAGAACCTCAGTTGTAACGTCACATCCATGCACTGCACCCTCTCACCGGTGGGCTGTGGAGAGGTGCACACCATCCAGATTATCCCCTCCAATGACGCAGGGCTCGGCTATCCTACAATTCCTGTTGTTTTCATCACTTGTGAGTAGGAAAACTTTGATTCTCTCAGAACGTTTTCTTAACCCTGGTCACCAAAACCCACAACTACTCTGTGCCTCTCAGTCCCCTGCGCACCAAAATCTTTAGCTTTGGTGGAGTCAGTGGAAGGAAACTGCACGTTGTCCTGGGATGTAGAGCCCTATGCAGATAGCTACATGGCCTACATCAAGAAAGGTGACGGCGATGAGGAGTCTTGCAACACTACCAGTACCAGCTGTAACTATCACTGCCAATGTGGCTACATGTACCAGATGTATGTGTTTGCCTACAACTATGCTGGCTCCAGTCCTCAAGGATCAATTGTCAACTATACCACATGTAGGTCAAAGATACTGTATATCAAATCTGTTCCTCTTTCTTGCCAGAGTGTTAACTTTGGCGTGCCATGTTTTTGGCAGTACCCTGTTGTCCAGCGAATGTTTCTGTGTCCCTGGTGAGCACGGAAACTCTGGAAATCACATGGACAGCATCTCGGGGAGCTGAGCTCTATCAGACACGAGCAGTGGATAATGCAGAAGTCATCCTGTGCAATGACACTGCACCGGTGTGCGCCCTTTCTGACCTGAGCTGCGACAGTGCCTACAGTGTAGTTGTGACACCCTGCAATGACATGAGCGGTTGTAATCATGCATGCGAAGCTCACACCAAAGACACAGGTAGAAAACACACACTAATATTATCATTCAAAGAAAGAAAAATATGACTCAATAATGACTCAATAATCCATGAAACATGAAGTTCATTAACCTATTTTTAAACCCACTTTCTTAAAACAACTGGTTATGTAATGAATGGTTCCCTCCCTGAAAATCATTGTTTCCCCCCCTCCAATTAAGATCATGCGTGTTTATTAAACACAAATGCATGTACAGTATAGGCCACAAGTTTGGACACATATCATGAATTTTCTTAAAATGATTATGGCCAATAGTTTTTCTTTTGTTAGGGTTCTTGCCATAATATGAATATTTAACAGCTGTCCAATAGGGCTGTTGGCTGTCTATTAACCTGAATTTTGCACACCACAACTGATGGTCTAACCCTGATAAGGCACAGTGGGTATGTGAAAACCATTTCAGGTGACTACCTCTTCAAGCTCACTGAGACTAAGCCAAGAGTGTGCAAAGCATTAGTCAGAGTAAAGGGTGGCTATTTTGAAGAATCACGAATGTATACCGTGAACATTTCAGGTCGTAAAATAGTTTATTTCAGTCAAGTGTTCACTTTTCTCACATTTCTCACAGTAGTCATGGCAAAGTGGATTGTGGAAGACATAAAAAAAAAAACACTCACAACATATGCAAACTTAACACATTCAATTTTGTTAATCACCTTGCAAAGCTGACGTACCATGTTTAATATGAACATTTTTAACACAGTAAAAAAAAAAAAACTCAGTAAAAACTGAACCCAAATACTTTCTAGAGTTGTTTCAATAAAAAATGAAAATCTTCTTCCCTAAGTCATTTCAAAATTGATGCTCAAATCAACAAATTACACCCCTCATGAAAAAGAAAAAAAAACGGATGATAAAGAGCTGTGGTTCTCAAGAGTTTTATACCAAGTAACACTTTAAAAAGTACTTTTGAGTTTAAAGTACCACCATCATAATACAGTAGTGGATTGGGCCCAAGTGATCTTAAAAGAATTTAACTCCCATAATACTGACCACTTAAGTTTTAATGTCGCTGTACTGAACTCGAAGTCTCTGTAACACGATGTTTTACCACTAGAGAGCGCTCGCGTCCCGAATGTGGCACGCGCCGCGCTTAAAAGAACCCTGAACAATTAAACTACCATGCGATACATTTGGCATCATAGGGTTAGATATCAATTAACTATGGTTATCTATCTTGGTACCTATCACTAAGTTCTTATCTCTTTCTTCCTTTCTGCCCAGCACCCTGCATGCCCATGTATATCCAGCTTGATTCCAAAAACTCTTCCTGTGTCAGTGTGAGCTGGACAGCAAACAACCGTGCTGCCAATTATAGCGTGAGCGCAGTGGGAGAAGACGGCCCGTACACCTGCATAACTGACGGAAATAGCTGTGACATCACAGGTCTGCCGTGTGGATCCATCTATGACGTGACCGTCATAGCATCCAGCGCCGCTGGTCAGAGCTTACCAAGCTACTCTGAAACACTAGAAACAGGTAAAGAATTCAAGCTTTTGGCCAAAATGCATGCTGCTCCATACTTGGAAATAACAAGAAAAACTTTCAAGAAGCTTATTTGTCAATTGCTGTGTTCACATCCCCCCCCCCCCCCCCCCCCCAGAACCCTGTTGTCCCGCCAGTCCCACTGTGCACCAGGTCACCCAGGCGATGAGCAATGTCTCATGGTCTCCCGCTAAAGGTGCTTATATATTTATGACCTCATTGACATCACCGCGTGGTCACGCAAGCTGCCACACCCAGGACTACCACTGCCTCATGGGATGCATCACTTGTGGCACAAACTACACGGTCACCATGGAGGCTTTCAGCCACAGCGGGCGCAGTGTCAATTGCACCTATCAAGGCTTCTCATCCAGTGAGTCGATCACTCTCCGGCCTTTATTTCTTTTAAATGCACTTTCAGAAGCAGGGCGGAGCCTAAAGCACTTGAAACTTCAAACACAGGGTACATCCTCAGTCTGGCCATCGGTTAGGTACAAGACCGACGAACATTCGTTCGAATTGAGCTAACAAACATCTTTTGAAATTTTGAGAGGAAGGGTTAGATATGAGTCACTGCTCGGGAAGTGAACAGAATAAGAATTTCATTGTGTGGTATAATAATACTATACTTATGACAATAAGAATTTTGAATCTTGAATCATTGTCTCTGTTTGGCAGGTCCGTGTTGTCCATCATCCGTAAGGGTGTACAAAATGGCTGGAAACTCTGTGCGGGTGCTGTGGCGGAGCACTGGCAGCAACCACCGTTACATAGCTGAAGTAACGGGCAGCAGCAACTCCTACAACTGTACAACATCTGCGGGAGAGAACAGCTGCGACATATCAAATGTCCAATGTGGGGGCAATTATCATGTAGAAGTAGCTCCATTGACACCAGAGGACGACAAAGTCTCATTTTGTGCTCAGAGGGTCTATTCAGGTATGATGGCATAACACTGAGATTAAACCACATGTATCAAACTCATTTTATGTGGCCTGCAAAAGCAATTATGTGGCATCCCCTTTCATTATTCTCGCTAAAATCAACAAAGGTTAGAACTGTCATATGTGTATCATAAAAAATTGCACATTCATAATTATTCATTACCAAACCTCCTTATACAGTAACTGGAACAAATACAGTATTATCTTTAAAATATGTGTATAATGGCAATTAAACATTTCTAAAGTTTCCCAATTATAACAACCCTCTAAGGGAAACCACATATACGAAAAAATGTTTTTGATACCCCGGGTCTAAATTTTCATCAGTTATTGACACCGTGAGTTTAGAGCTTTGCAAAGATAATTGATGGCATATTTTGGCTGATTTTGTATCATTTTGTCTTTCTCAGTTACTTGTACAGGAAGTGATGTTGGCTCAGGTTGGTGTGTTTTTTCATGAGTCATACTTATGTACATTAATATACACATGTACATTAATATTAGTTGTTGTTTTAAATGATGAGTGTATATCATTGGATTTTTTTGAAAATAAATAAATATGCTTTGCAGTCATTTACAGAGGCAAGAGAAGTGTGGATCCGTAAGGTAAGTACTTTACACCTTATTGCACTTTCAGTTTGTATGGTTATTGTAACATCAAAAAATTCTGGCACAGGTTAGGTATTTAAAGTGCAACTGAATCTATTTTGTATTCACAGCCTGTTGTCATATGATGTAACACACAATAACTCATCATCATCTATCTATCATCTATCTATTTACACAACTCTGTGATTTTATAAGTTTTAAGTTGAAAAAAAAAAAGAAAATATAATTGAATAACCTATCCATCCAAACTATATCTGTAGGAATTGCAACAAGAAGGGAAGCCTGCTGAGTTTGAATGTCAACACTGTCTTTGAACCATCAATTTATTGCTTGCAGATTCTTCTTCTTGGGATAAATTTAACCTTTGAAAAGTGTCACTTGAGTTTTGCAAACCCGATGCACATTTCTCTGAATAAAATAATTCCACACTATTTGTTTATTGTGTGTTTTTTTTGACAGATTTGCTGTATATATATATATATATATATATATATATATATATATATATATATATATATATATATATATATATATATATATATATATATATATATATAAAACATACGACATAATCACATAGAAAGCATTATTATGTTTGTCAACATTTGTTTGTCTTGTCTGTCATTCTTTGTATACTACGTGTAGGTGGATAGATGGATGGACGGACGAATGGGGGACAGAGGAGACGGGATGGGATGGGACGTCTGTCTCTCTTTGTATACTACTATACTACTGTGTAGGTGGATAGATGGGTGGACGGACAGATGGGGACGGGATGGGACGTATGTCTTTCTTTATATACTTTGTGTCGGTGGATAGATGGACGGACAGACAGATGGATGGGATCAGATGGACAGCCTGACGGAGCAGATAGATAATAATATATAAATGGATGGATGGATGGATGGATGGATGGATGGATGGATCGATAGATAGATAGATAAATAGATGTGGATCTAGGGTCAAAGGTATGGCCCATGGGGCAGATATGGGCCACCAAGAGGTTTAGTTAAATCCGACTCGCAAGATTATGTGCATTAAAAAATGATCCGTTGTCCATAAAAACTGTTACTTTTACAAGCAATGTCCAGATGAGCACTGCAACTTACAAATGGAAGTTGCAACGCTTTTGTAAAATAGCTTGCTGACTGCTTCGGTGACAGAAAGTGGAAGGATACACTAGCATTAACATTAGCATTGGCATCTAGCTTTGTTGTGCTCCTGCTCAGCGCAGGTAAAATCCTTCGATTGCACATGAGAGATTCACAATGGGTGGGGGTGGCCATCTTGGCCATCACCAGACAATCGGCTTTGGCCCGTCTTGTATGATGAACAATCAGTCTTGTACTTCATTTTAAATGTACTTTATTTACAGCTCAGAAGTTAGCACACAATGCTTCCATATTTCACGTGATGTAATGATTTCTTCTTGGTGTGTTTTGAGCTTCTTCTGTCATGAGTGCCACCCAGTGTCCAAAATGAAACACAACAGCACCATTCTATTGTGTTTAATTTTCTTTGCACGTCACTGTGCTCCTTGAAAAACGTTTGTGCAACCACATGTTTTAATTGGGGCATTTTCTTTCCGCTGGGTATTTGTGGTTCATTTTATATATTCATTCATTCATTCATTCATTCATTCATTCATTCATTCATTCATTCATTCATTCATTCATTCATGCATTAATTTTAAATGCATTTATTTTTAATTCATCTAATTGTTCTATTCGAAATACGTATTTTATTAACAAATTGAAGAAAGATAATAGAAAAAAAATAGACGATGGAAGAGTGGTTATCCTGTCTGCCTCACAGTTCTGAGGTTCTCGTTTCACTTCTGGCTCTGGCCTTCCTTTGTGGAGTTAACATGTTCTCCCCGTGCCCGCTGTCATCCAGCTCAGTGTGTACCCTGCCTACTGCCTGAACACGGCTGGGATAGGCACCACCAAGCTTTTTTCACTTGGACAAGCGGTTAAAGGAATGGATGAACATTTACAATTGACCACTGCTTTTCATTTTTCAGGAATTGGGACCAGGCCGCCACGCATTGCAAAAGTCTACATAGAAATGAATGTTATATACATTGATTTTATTTATTCTTGAAGATTCTCTTCCATGTTGCCCCTGAGCTAAAATGAGATTTAGAGGGAGGATCCATGGCGGAGTGTCTGCTTGGCCTCAAGCCAGTGTCACATCATTCCTGTTTGCGTCACCCAAGTACGAGTGTGAAGATAACTGTGTGCCTTTTGTTGTGAATTAAATGATCACACATCATCAGAACTAATTTATGTATATATATATATATATATATATATATATATATATATATATATATATATATATATATATATATATATATATATATATATATATATATATATATATATATATATATATATATATATATATATATATATATATATACTGTATGTAGTGTAGTGGATATATGCATACTGCATATTTGCTTTGTGGCATTGAAACATTCAACCATCTATCCATCCATTTTCTTGCCTATCCCAGCAGTCTTCGGGCAGTAGGTAGGGGACAACCTGGGCTGGTTGCCAGCCAATCACAGGGCACACAGTGATGAACAACCATTCATGCACCCAATCTTACTTATGGAGAATTTAGAGTGTCCAATACAACTGCCATGTGTCCGGAAAGAACCGACACGGGCTCGGAAACACAAAGGAAGGCTGGAGCGAGGTGGATTTGAACTCGGGACTCTGAACTGTGAGGCAGATATGCAAACCACTCTTCCACTGATCAGCCTACAAATTCAACCAATCATATGTTATCTGTATCCTTTTTCCAGAACCTGTCCTCCATTATTAGCACCGTTTCAAAGTTTTCTGTACGTTACTAAAAATATTATTTTCTTTGGCCAAAATGCTGTCCATAATCCTGTGCCTTGAGAATACAGATGTTTTACAACAGTAAACAGTAACATTTTGTCCTTCCATCTTTTAAGTTTCTTCCGCTTATCCAAGCTTGGGTCGTGGGGACCACAGTTTTAGCAGGAAAGCCTAGACCTCTCTCCCTTACCACTTCTTTCAACTTTTCTAAGAGACATACTCTCTCCAGCTTGTCCTGTTCCTTCCAATGGGATATGTCCAGAACACCTCCCCGGCTAAGCGACATGGAGGCATCCTAATCAAATGCCTCACCTGTCTGCTTCTGAATGCGGAGGAACAGCGGCTCTACTTTGTGTCCCTCCTGTTGCCAGAGCTTCTCATCCTATCTCTAAAGGAAGGATTTGACACCATACGGAGGAACCTAATTTTAGCTGCTTTTATCCAAGATCTTATTCTTTTATTATTATCTTATTCTTGAGTAATGATGGTTTACATGTTACCTTGTATTCTGAATAGAATGACACCAAATGACCAAACAAAATAAAAATGCTGTTCACGTGACATGATTACGTGACATTCTGTCATTTACACGCACCATGATATTAACCCTAGCTGTTTAGGTGTTGTAAAGCAGGTGTGCTTTGTGCTCCGGAAATTATGGTACTTCATTTTAAACAAAGAGCTAGCAGCTACAGTGTCTAGTCCTCTTTTCACAAGACAAGTTTCAGTAAACTTAATCCCAGGAACACAAAAGGGTATTCTCTCCTTTATCGTGCATGCACTGTAATTGATATTGGTATTATTGAAGTTATTAATATGTATTAATGTATTAATATGTATGCAATGCTATTGCTCTTTGAGGAATACTGGCTATTAATAGCTGAAACAAACTTTTTAGCTTCAGATTTCTGTTTGTCGTATAAGTAGTAAGTTTGTTCTGTCTGTCTGCAAAACATTTCCGGCTATTGATGCAATGCTGCAATAAGGAGATACCAACAATATGTGAGATGCATAAAGATCCCAAATCGTCCAAATCCTTATCTATCCATCTATCTATCTATCTATCTATCTATCTATCTATCTATCTATCTATCTATCTATCTATCTATCTATCTATCTATCTATCTATCTATCTATCTATCTATCTATCTATCTATCTAGCTAGCTATCTAGCTATCTAGCTATCTAGCTATCTAGCTATCTATCATGTTAGCCTGCGTGATTAAAGACTTCTTTTACCCTGCAACCTAAATGTATTCAGGTTGTTCAGTGGGTTTATCAAACAGGAAATCTGCATTTTCGTTTTGTTATGTTACCTAACAACTTATGGTATGCTGAGGCCTGACATATTAACCTGCAAACGTGTTGTGTTTTGAAAAGAGCAGTGCGTGAAATAAAGACAAGAGTCCCAATTCCCAAGTTTACTTCCTTGACTTTGGTTTCATTGTCACTTGTTTTCTTTGCTTTAGTGGACCCTCCCAGCCTTTTATTCTTTTGGTTGAGCTTCTTTTCTATGTCACACATTGTTGTTTGAATGAAGAGGAGACTCAAAAAGTTGCAATTTTTGATGTGCGTGGATGCCTTTCCATGTAAAAAAAAATCTGTAAAATGACAACCAAGATACAGAAGAGCAAAGCACAATTTAGGTGATGGAAATGAAGACTCAAAAGAGAGAAAACAATACTTTTTACAGTTTTTGAACAGCTGTGGATGTGGCTAGTTTGGTTAGTAGGTCAGTGGATTTATAGGTGCAACCTCTGATGATGTTATGAAACTGCTGAGATATGATCAATGTTGGTCAGACACCTGAACTGATCTTTTAGTGGATAAGGTACTATTCACTATCTATAGTGAGGCATTTTTGATCATCCCCACCAATAGACTGTCATAGTCACCAGAGACTTATCACTACCTCAAGGTGCCACAAGTGATGAATCACTCACACGATCTGTTTGGGGTAATATACAAAATTAAACTCTACAGATTTACACAAATTAACACATTTTTGAGGAAATGTTATCGACAGTTTCATTCAATATTTATTTTCTCTTTTAGATGGAAATCATATATCTTTGACGATACTCAAGTAAAGATCATCTTGTTTTATTTTGCATCCATTCAAAGGCGTTCAATTGACTACTCCTATTTAATACAACAATCCACAATCGTGCTTTAACTTCATAACTAACGGTAACTCTAGACCACATCACATAAAAACATCTTGATGTTTAAGTGCGCAAACTGTTCAAGAAGCAAAGGGCAGCATGTGAGTCGTCAGGTGAATCTACCCACTCTCCTCCGTATTTCTGCCCTGCATGCTACTGTATTCTTAGGGCGGTTTTGACAGCCTGAGGCTGTTGGTGGATCAGCCTGTCCCCATTTGGGAAATACTGATTGGTTCCCAAAGACACCAGGTTCAACCTCAATAGAATCTAGGCTCCCCTTTGTATTAGACTCCAGTTTCACTCTAAACTAATCCCTCATTCATGGTCAAAGATGGGATGGTTAGGAGCCATTGGGGTTTCTTTTGCATTGCTATCTCTATCAAAGGTAAATATTATGAAGAAAAATAAATAATTTGTCAATCTAAACATCTTTGATGTGTAATTTATTGCATTAAATTTGTTGTTTGCAGATATCTTACGCAGAAGGTGAGTAAACTTATTTGTAGATTTTTTTCCAATTTTTTTTTCCTGACCCCCCCCAATTTTCATTGTGCGCATATACCAATACTCAGTTTTATTTTGTTTTGTTTTTTTTAAAGAATTGTTTATATCTAAATTAAATTTCTTCCAGGATGCCAAATCACAACAGCGGAACCTTCTGGTCCCTCGTCTATTGTGGTAAAATGGAACCCATATATTGGAGCAACAAACTACTTTTTGGATCTTCGGGTGAAAAACAATACACGTGTTGCACCCGTTGTGGTGACTCTGCCTGCCACTCAGACAGAAAAGATTGTGCGAGGGCTAAGACCTGGAACTATCTATTATGTGACGCTAAAAGCCTTTCAGTTCTATTTTGTGGTGTGTAAGAACAAGAGTGAAGCATCTACAGGTAAAAGCAATTACAAAAAAAGAAAATTGTTTTTCTTCTTTTTTCAATTCTATTTTTATCGTGATAGTGAAAGATCTTTGTACATTTTCCCCCAGTCCCTGACACCTCACAGATTGTGGATGCGAGAGCACTGTCAAGTACCTCCATCATGGTGAATTGGACTGAGGTTCCCTCAGCGGAGTACTACCTCCTGCAAGTGAACTCTGAGGACAAGCGACAAATGCTAAACCTGACCACCACCGCGCTTTCCATCGTGGTGACAAACTTGACCACTTTCACCAACTATGATTGCTTCGTCTACACCGCGAACCATGCAGGAATGGGTGGCAGAAGCAAAAAGAGAACCGTCACCACATGTGAGTCACATCTTTTATCCTCTAGGACAGTGGTTCTCAACTTTTTTTCATTGATCTACCCCCTGTGAAATATCTTTTCAGCCAAGTACCCCTTAACAAGTGCAAAACATTTTTGCGTTTAACAATCAAACTTAAAACATGCCATCGGTGTCTGATTTATTAAACTTTAGACCCTTTAACACTTCATTTGTATTGTTCCACAAAAAATGACCAACCTAAAGATGTGTGATTTATTGCATTAAATTGAATAACATACTAAACATACACTTGGTTTTATGAACTTATTTTTTTAAGGATTTTTGCATGCTTGTTTGTTTTATTTAAAATCTCAAGATATAGAAGAAATCTGTAATAAAAAGGAGATCATTTCAATATTATTACATATCTAATAATGTTGATTTTATATATCGATATTATTATCTTTCCCTCCAAAATAATTAATATAAGGTGTAAGACCTGTTCTAAAAAAAAAGGATATATTATTAATTAACTTAATTATTGATTAATTATTGTCCCCCAAAAAATAATCAACATAAACATTTGCCCACAGAAAAATATGAAACATAAAGCGTCCTCTTTTGGGGTTACAGTAGAAATCTCTTAAAAAAAAATAAATCATTAATTTAATTATTAATAAATATTAATCCACAAGAAATAATCAACACAAAGTATCTTGTTTAGGGATGACAGTAGAAATCTCTTCATAAAAATAAATTATTAAATTGATTACCGGTATTAATAAATATTTGTCCACAAAAAATAATGACCACAAAGCATCCAGTTTAGGGATGACAGAAGCGATCTCTTCACAAAATAAATAATTAACTTAATTATTGCTAAAAATCAACATAAAGTGTCAGACCTGTTCTCAAAAAGAAATAATTATAAATAAACATTTGTCTACAGAAAAATATGAAACTTTTCGTAGTAGAGCTGTGTTCACAAAAATAAATCATTAATTCAACAGGTGATGAGAGGTGGCCCATGACTAATTGGGTTGAACCATTACAGTATGAGGGAGAATCTGGGTTTTTGAAATAATGAAATTGAATAACCTACTGAAAACAATGTTTTATGAGCTTATATTTTCCTGAAACATTTAAATCATTCAATAATTATTTTTGAAGGATTTTTGCATGTTTGTTTGTTTATTTTATTTGAAATTTCGATTACACCCTGAAATTCCCAGTACCCCCATTTGAGAACCACTGATCTCGGTCACCAAAGGTAAATAAAAATACAATGCAAAATTAACTTTAGTTCAAAACATAAACACAACAAAACTTAAGTATGAGTATTTGGTGTTTGCATTTTACTTTGCCTTCTTTATATTTCCATCCAATCATCAAAATCATGCGGAAGGTGGGAAGTATCATGTAAAAAACAAAATAAAAACAAAACGAAACAAAAAACACCATTAATACCCCCTTCATGTAAGTTTGGACAGGGATTTCAATCTTAAAACTGTTACATTTTTAGTAATCTATGCTTCTAAATTTGTAAAATACAGTATTATTAAACTTTGGACCAGTATAGCACATCTACAGGGCTTGTATGAATGTTCCTCTCCACTGTAATTGTTTGCTTGTAGTGATGCATCCCCCTGTGGGCGTCATGGTGACAGAAACGGGCCACGACACAGCTAGAGTGATGTGGCTGCCAGTAGAGGATGTTTTGTTCTACCACGTAGAGGTCCGAAACATTGACGAAGCCAACAATGGACCTCTGGTGTACAACGTTTCTCACACCAGCGTGGATCTGCACAGCATCCTCCCATGTTCAACATACAGAATTTCAGTATCCTCATTCAGCTGGTTTCTGCAACCAAGCGAGCCTACAACCTACATATATACTACTAACAGTAAGTAAGCAGAGCTGCTATAACTCGTTAAAAGTCATTTGATTTTCCAAAGCTTTTCATGGGCTTCATTTATACACAGCTATATCCCTCACAAATAGTGGCTCTGCTGTAATCCATGAAAAAAAGAGCATTTTCATTTCATTCTTATGATAGTAATTTCTGAAAAGTATCTGGAAACAATACCAGTAATTTGTTATCATTTTGTGCTCCTTGTCTATTTAAAAAAGTAAACAAATGCTAGACATGACAATGTATGGGAAACAGTTGTATTTTTTACAATTGTATTTATCAAAAACTTTTTTCCTGATTATTTCCCGACTTTGAACTCTTTAATAATACGATTTTAAATTAATTTGCAACAACAACAACAACAACAACAGCAATAATACTACTACTACTACTACTACTACTACTACTACTACTACTACTACTACTACTACTACTACTAATAATAATAATAATAATAATAATAATAATAATAATGAAAGCACTTTGAGGTCGTGAAAACTAAGCTTTAGCAATTTGTTGATGCATCATCCCTGGCTACTGGTCACTACTGTTATTTATGTTGTTTTTAATGATGTTATTCTTGTTTTTTTATCAAGTTTTATCAAGTTCAATATCATTGTGTGCTAGCTATTTTTACTTCTTGAAAAAGACAAAGTACAAGTTTTTAGGAGGTTGGAATGCTGCGCAGTGTTTAAATCATGAATATTTATGAACATTTCCATTTGGATTATGTCAATCTGATGCTAAATGTAATGTAAATTGAACCTTGTACTGTTTGACAGAGTTGACTCCAGTTTCTGCCGTATCAGTGGAATACAGCTGCGCTTCTGAGTCCGTCATGGTGCATTGGACGGCGGTGTTTGGGGCCGACTCTTACAAGGCCACGGCGATTGGCGAGAATGGCACGCTGCTGACATGTACCAGCCAGGGTACCAGCTGTCACATCAGCGGACTGGGTTGTGGCCAGACATTCATGGTTCATGTCACACCCATGTCTGAAAATTGTGAAAACCTGAGCAACGCCACCCAGGCTTCCTTTCAGACTGGTGAGAAAAACCTTACCACGCTATTGATGCTGCAGATGCATTTAGCACAGAAATAAACAATTGTCTACAGTATTTATGCTCGCAGTCACAAAACAATAGGGCTGAGTGATATGTTGCAATAATTCAAAATCTTTTAACATAATCTACTGTAATATTTTGGAAATGTTTGGTGTGCAATGAACTGTAGATACAGATTTTTTTACTGAATTTGGAAATTGTTATTAATAAGTTCCTTTTAATAACTTTTATGGACAAAGTTTCTAAATCCCCAGCATTGATGGGGTCCAGGATTGGTGACCCAAGTATTGCATCTGTGCTTTTTGATGATTAATTGGCTTCTGTCAGAGTCATTACGCTGCAATTTTTAACTCTCGCCGGAGCGGATTGGAGTGGGACGCAGGATGAGAAACCACATTTCTGATTCCGACCTCAGTGTGAGAATGCTTTTTCGGGTCGGGGATGACTCCACCAAGTGGAAGAGTTCAAGAACTTCAGATTCTTGTTTCGGATCACAGCTAGTAAAAGTAAATAAATCCCAGGTAGATTAGTGTTGTGTCCGATAATTGTCACGTTCCTAGCATTCAACCTGTCTCATGTTTGTGCTTTCCTAATTCCCAAGTTGATGTTCATCTGTGTGCATCTATGCGTCAATGAAAACTTGAACTGCCCATAAACTTTATTTTGACACATTATGTCTCATACATCCTGCTGAGAATGACCTTCTGTTTGTGTTTAACATGAAACCTCATACAGAGGAGCACAAAGCCACAGTATAGTGCCATCTTTGGCTTTGGGATTAGAGCTGCTTTCATGCTCTATTTGTCTTTAATAGCTATTGTTGTGATTGATAAAATGGGTGTGTTGTGTCAGGAAGGGTGTTAGCTCAGGTGTAACAATTGCTTCTGCATGTGACTGACTCAAACTGGCGATTCCTGTTAGAACGAGCCGCAAGTCCCGACCGATAAACTGTTGCTGTGATTAAACACTATCAGGGCATAAAAAAGGTTCAACAAAAAATAGTGTGGATTTGTAATTCTTACTTCTCTCTTTTAAGTTCCTTGTCCTCCCAAGAACCTGGAATTGTTGCGGGATTGTTCCAGTGAAGTCATCATCTTTTCCTGGGAGCATACAAACGGCACAGCCTATTACATAGCCAGGGCAGTGGATACCAAGGTATATGCTTTAAAAGCTCATCCCATGTAAAAATAAATAAATAAATCAATAAATACAATACAATGAGAGGATTTTCACAAGTGTTGATGCCATGATTCTTGCTAGGGTGAGGTTCAAGAATGCTTGACAGTGGACAACTCGTGTTATTTCACAAATACCATTTGTGGAAGACAGTACGACTTCAGCGTCTACTCTATCTCAGGGCAGTGCAAGAGTCAGACAAGCTCAACAGTTGATATTCGCACAGGTATAATGGTGCTAAAATGAAAATGGCAGTCTATCATAAGGTAATGGAATACAATTCTAAATAATCAATGAACACTTTGTTTTCTTCCAGCACCCTGTATACCCCAAAATCTGCAAACCTCTGCAGACTGCAACTCAAACCTTTTGGTCAGCAAGTGGGACCTTGCTGAGGGTGCACTGCATTATACAGTGGAGGCTTTTGGCAATAAGGGGCGTAGCCATTACAACTGCAGCACACTTTCCAACAGCTGTGCTATTGAGAATGTCCCCTGTGGAGAGTACCTGACCATCTTCATCACAGCTTTTGATGATGAATGTGCAAGTCCAAGGAGGCTGGGACCTGTTGCTGAGACAGGTCAGCCCATTTATTTATCACATTTGTTCTGGAGTGGAGAGGACCTCTGTAGCCTTTTCAAGACAATATGGTGCACCAAGAGCTTTACATTTGTACACCAATGGAGGCTACTGCCTGCTGCAGGGCGCTGGCAGGTCCACTAGGGCCAATTACCAGGGGTAATTATATCAAAAGAACATGAGTGAGAACAGTGGTTCTCAAACCTTCTTCAATGATGTGAGCTATGAGCTGTGATTTTTTTTTTTTCAGCACAAAGCACTTTTGGATGAATAAAAAAAGAAATGTGTGCCCTCCACATTTGAATGGTTAAACTTTCAAACTACATTTAAAGTGCTATCTCTTGGTGTTTTTTGTAAAACACCTCCAAAAAACAAAACATCTCTTATATTTCTTTCTCACCTGCCGGAAAATCGTGTTACTAATGGCAATGCACATCTGAATAAAATGAAACAACGTTTTGCAAAGGAATTACTGCTCTCACGTGGCGGCATGGTGAGTGGTGAAGAGGAAGGAAGGGGACCCAAAAATTGCAGGAAAACTGAGAGAAACTTGGCTCAAAAAAAATGAAACAAAATTTAACTCAAGGGGAACAGCAGAGAAACAGGATGATGGGGGAGCATGAGGAACGAGGAGAGCAGTGAGGTGAACAGCGAGGAAAAATAATGACCCGACAAATAACTGAAACAAAACTGGGGCTGAAATACAAGTAGACTAGGTAAACACACAACAGCTGGATGGGAACATGAGGCGAGGGAAACCGATTGGATGAAACATGGAGGTGGGTACACGCGAACAACAGGTGGAACAAATTATACTAACGACACCAACACGATGAAACATAACATGAACCCAAACAGAAGTGAACAGAAACCCCACAAAAAGAGAAACCTGAAAACTCACTACATCAACAAAAAACAATGAACCCAAACAGACATCACAAGCAACCAGTTGTTTCATTTTCAATTTGATTTCCTCTTAATTTGAAAACAAAAATGTATTGTTTCTTTCATGGCGCTAAAAACACCTGCAGAATCGCCGTTGAAATCTTGTTGTGTGTGTTTTAAACATTGTATTTATATACTGTTATATTTTACTCTATTTATTCTGTTTTTTAACAAAATGCACTAAGGAGTAGCACCCAAATTTCGTTGTATGCTATACAATGACAATAAAGGCGATTCTGATTCTGAATGAATTAACACATACCTCAGTTGAGGCCTAAATGACTGAAAATTAGTGACTAAAAGTTATTTGTGGACAATACATCTTCACTCATCAAATGTGATTTAGTTAATATGTGTTGACTTAATCTAAAAATAAGATGATTCTCCTGCTTTGTTCTCTCTCCTCTAGTCCCATGCACACCTCACAACGTAACAGCAGTCAAAGAATGTGGAGCTGACTCCATCACTGTGACCTGGGCAGTGTCAGGCAGTACACTTTTCTACATTGCCATGGTGACCGACGGCAGTGGCGCCGTTCACAGCTGTACCACAATGGACCTAACTTGTACGATCACTGGCTTGACGTGCAGCACGCTTTATAGTGCATATGTCCTTGGCTCCAACTTCAAATGCAACAGCACGCAGAGCGAGGCAGTTACCTTAGAGACAGGTGAACTTTCTCTTCATGTTAAAGCATTTTTTTAACGTGTGTCCTGCTTGACAAATGAATAAATACTCGTTTGCATTTTCATGAAAACAAAACTTCCAACCTTTTTTTCAGCGGCTTGCCCCCCGAATAACGTCACGGCCTCTTTGGATTGTGAAGCCAATGAGGCCGTCGTCGCATGGCAGGGCCAGCCTGAAATAAACTCTTACACCGCCACCATTGTGGATGAAGATGACAGACTTCTGAGCTGCAGTTCAACTACAACCACCTGCAGGGTACCAAACCTGATATGTGGCCAACTCTACACCGTCACTGTCTCCCACCATGATAGCATCTGCCCCAGCATGCCTTCTCAACCCATCTACATGGAATCTGGTGGGATGTCATTTTTCATTTGACACATCACCATAATTTAATTACATTTTCGCAAAGTTGATCAAGGGCAGTCTTTTAATTGGTGAAATAATTGCATTTCTACAATAGCTCAGAGTCAGATCTTTACTGTCTCATGTTTTTCGCCTCCCAGTCCCCTGTGGGCCCCAGGTGGATGCTCGCTTAGACTGCCGGTCACAAATACTCACCATTGGTTGGAATGGGTCAAGTGAAGCGAATAGTTACGTCGCTGTACTTTCACACAACAACACACAAACATTTCATAACACCACTGAGCCTGAGTTGAGTATTAGCTCACTGGAGTGTGGGCAGGACTACTCATTGAAAGTGATGTCCATCACTGACAACTGTGTCAGTCATCCCTCGGTCTTACCTGTCTGGAAAGGTGAGTGAGCATGCTTTTTTTTTGTGTGTTTTTTTTTTTAATGCTTTAATTTAGCCTTTTATTTGTTGAAGTAAGATGAAATCACCACTATTGGAAAAGGTAAATAATCAATTGAGTGGCTGGATTACAACACGTTCTACACCATATGGGGTCTCAAAGCATTTTACAAAGGCTCACATTCACCCATTTATACAAATGAATTCACCAATGAAGACTGCTGCCCAGTAGGATGCTGCCAGGTTCACGAGGAGCAAATTTGGGCTCAGTGTCTTGCTCAAGGACATTTCGACAACATTCAGTTGGGAGACAAACACTGTACCGCTTACCCTTAGGGGTCACTTAAGTATTTCATATGTGTCAGTGTAATAAAGCATTAAATCATCACAAAAAATTGTTATCAATTAGAGTAAAAAACCTTCAGCCATCAGTTCTTGCTATTTCCAAATATGCTAATGCCGGTGAGTGTCCTTTAAATGGTCATAGTAATCCCCCACTTTATCGTAGTTCACCTATTGTGATCCCGCAATACTGCCAATTATTTATTTAAAGATACACTTTTTAAAACGTTTAACACATACATTTTCAATGTGTTTTAAAAGTCTGTATGAATAGCAAGACACTTCACCCACATTACTGTCACAATAAGGTGAGAATCACAACAAATGTGAAGACTTCTCATAAGCACTTGAGCTAATCATGATTCCTGTTCCTACAGCACCATGTGTGCCTGCAAATGTGGTGGCTATGACAAACTGTGAGCAGAGTTATGTTGACGTGTCTTGGCAAGCAAGCCGTGGCGCTCTGGACTACAGGGTTGCCGCAACACACCAAGATGGCCATCAGCTTCTGTGTGCTTCCAATGAGACCAGCTGTAGGTTGGACGGTCTGATGTGCAGTCTGGTCTACAGCATTGCGGTGTCCGCTGGCAATGACCACTGCTTTAGTAGTGAGAGTTCTGAAGTAGTGGTATGGACAGGTAAAGGCATGCAGACATACATTGTGCACCACGTTTTGTCTTCTTGCATACTAACTATAGTTTTAAATGTACCTGCAGCGCCGTGCCCCCCTGCCCAGCTGAACGTTTCAGTTAACTGTAGCAGCAACATTGCCACGTTGAGCTGGGACAGTAGCCCTAACGCAGTGTCCTACATCGGCAAAGGCGTGAGCTCAGATGGACACGCTGTGACTTGTGAACCGGTGGCAAACCTTAGTTGTCAATTAGAAGACTTGCATTGTGGCAAGGAGTACAGCTTCACTGTGTCAGCCATGAATGGTGATTGCCAAAGTGTTGAGAGCAAGCCGGTCATCCATGAAACTGGTGAGTTTCCCATTCATTCATTCATGCATGCATTCATTCATTCTATTTCTTGACTTTGGCACGTATTTATAGTCTTCTTTCACAGTTCTAAATTGAACCATTTTTTTCTAATCCCTTCCTCAATCTATAATCTTGGCATTGTTCCATGGAAATTAACCAGATGAAGTTTAACATATTTGATTAGATTGTGATATTATTATATATGATAATATAATTCCCTAAAATTTTACTGCCTCTCTCCTACTTAGACATTTCCCCCATGTTGTCTAGTACCTTGCCCATGGGCATCCTGGCAGTAGTCAGAATTTCTTTGACTTATTCTATCCAGTGAAATTTGAAATGCACACAGCATCTATTCAGTGGATTTGAGATTACTAGGGCACTAATAAAATAAGCCAAATATATCTCTTGTAATCAACAAAACTAGTTCTTTTACATTCCTCAAATTGTCAGACAGATTGACCAATAGAAGCGAGAACATTTTTGACACTTATTCTATCTGTTATAACCTTGATATATTATATAAATCACACAAAAATCATTTTTAGTTGATACTTTTCTTGCTTAAGCTTCTCTTGTATGCATATACTGTATAATTGAAGGGATACCTGAGCTGTTTAGACATTTACTGTCGTAAAAGTAAATGTATTGTCCGTAGTTAGAATGGCAACAAAAAATTCTCAGGAACAATTAATACATTTACAAACTAAAAATGATGTCACATGACCACGGGCCAACAACCAATCACGGCTAACCTTGCCACGTGATCAAACCCAAAAAACAGGTGAGCTGTGACTGGTTGTTGCCTGAGCCCTGAACTCAATATGTACATAAAACATAATTTGGTTATCAAACCAATTATAAGCAAAATATTAATTTTTTACTGTTGAAAATGGCTAAATAATAAAATATCTCTTTACACTGGAAAAAAAAAAAAAAGTGTCCTTTTCTTACATTTGAAAAACTGTGTTTAACTCTGCCCATGTCAGCCCCATGTATGGTACAGAATGTTGCCAAGGCCTTGAACTGCAGCAACAACATGTTGACCGTCAGCTGGATGCCCGGGTCAATGCCTATTAACTACAGCGTGAGCATCATGGCCAGAAACGTGACGGAAATAAAATGCATCACCGATACTACAATGTGCACAATAGCCAACTTAACATGTGGGAAGCAATATGAGATGACTGTTAGAGCAATTAGCAGCACTTGTGAAGGACCAAGCAGTCTTCCAGAGACGATCAGTTCTGGTAAGATTGAATATTAAATTAAAACTGCATCAAGTGTTTTGTTCTGGAGGTTCAGTATTCTCATTTTAAATTGATGGTTTCTCATTTTCTGTCTTCTCTCAGTTCCGTGTGTTCCTGTGAACGTCCAAAGTGTTGTAAAATGTTCTGTGAACACCGTGCACGCATCATGGGACCCAGCTGCTGGTGCACTGTCGTATACCTCCACTTTGACTGGAGTGGAAAGTTACATTTCCTCTTCCTGTTCCACATTGGGGCATAGTTGCCAATTCCCTGGCCTACAGTGTGCTAACACATACATGCTAAGTGTTGTGGCTCAGAACAACCAGTGTAACAGCTCCAAGAGCACTGAAATCTCTGTGACAACTGGTAAATGCTCATCTTTTTTTTTGTATAATTTTCGTGACCAATTTAAAGAAAATTGCAGCAACCTAAAATTCCTGATATCTCTATTCTTCCTGCATCCTATCACTACTTCCATCTCCAGCACCCTGTGAGCCTTCAAGTGTTGGCATTTCCTTCAGCTGTGTTTCTGGGGTGGCAACAGTATCGTGGGAGAACAGCTCTGGATCACAATATTACACCGTTCTGGCTGTGGCCAGTGAACACAATGAAACATGTACTTCCACTATGAATTATTGTGAGCTGCGCCAGCTAATGTGCGGGGAAAATTACACTGTTACAGTACTGGCAGAGAACGGGGTCTGCGCCAGTTCCTTCCTTGCTCAAACTAATGTAACAACAGGTAAAGATAAACATGCTTTAGAGGAGTGGTTCTTTAATGAGGGCACATGAAAGCATTTTAGGGGGTTTGTGAGATTTTCACAGGGTTTCTGCAGGCATCAGCCAATCTAATTTAACACTCTTTAATGTCGTGACTGGAACAATACATTTTTCATATTATTATTTTGTCTGGTTTTATAATTGTCATTGGTGATGCAAGTTCCAGCAGAGAAGACAAAAAAAAATGCTATTACATGATCAATCTTCTAGGGCATAGGGGCAAACTCCGGGTCTCGAGGAAAAGTATCCTGCATATTTTCTAGGTTTCTCCCACCAAAGCACATGATTCTAATGATTAGCTCATCAACAAGCTCTGCAAAATCTTGAAAATGATCCTAATCACTTGAATCAGGTGTGTTTAGAGAACAGGATAAAAAACATGCAGGATACCGGCCCTCGAGGACTGGAGTTTGACACCTATGTCTAGGGATTCCTGTGTAAAATATGCCTAGAACTATCACTACAAATGTGGTTCCAAAATTTAACAAAGATACCAATGGCGCTGTACGTATTTTTTTTAATCTTTTTTTTTCATCCAAAGATACTGTGCGGTAATTAAAGCGGTACTCGGGTTGAAAAATCATTCACAAGGTGCACATTATTGAAAAGAAGGATTGAGAACCACTGCTTTAGAGGCAATGCAGACTAGCAATGCAGGGCTACATAATTTGAAATCATCACCATGTAAATGTCAAACAGAATTAGGTTAATTTCCCCTTTTTTTTTTTTTGGCCAGCACCCTGCCCTCCGAGAATTCATGTCCATCCCCTGGACTGTACCACCAAACAAGCCTTGGTCTCCTGGCTGCAAGATGAGGATGACATAAACGTGACAGTCAGTGCAACCTCCAGCATGGGGCATTCGACTTCTTGTGATTCTACCACAGACCTCAATTGCACACTGGCCGACCTTCTTTGTGGACACACCTACACAGTTCATGCTGTTGCACAGGGAGCTCAATGTTCAAGCAATCCCAGCTCAACCTATGAAATTGTGACAGGTTTGTTTGTTAATTGTGACACAACCTACAGTTGTTTTAAGCTTATCCTGCATGTCTGTATGCTCAGATGATGAATCTCCTCCTTTCTTTGCAGCTCCCTGTACTCCCACAAATGTGACCCACACGTACTCGTGTACAACAGGCCTTGCTACTCTGAGCTGGGATGAACCTTGGGGCAGCACGAATTTCTATGCCCATGCCTACTCTGCAAACCACATGACCTCCTGCAGCTCCACACAGACGGATTGCTCCCTCCCCTCACTAAACTGTGGTTCCACGTACAATGTGACTGTAATGGCAGTGAGTGACCACTGCAACAGCAGCTTGTCTAGTGTAACACAGATACTGACAGGTGAGAAGAATCCTTTAGATTTATATTAGGATGAACTAATCCCATTGAGGGCAAGCGTCGGTGAAGGCAGAGGCTCTTTTGATCGTTTCAGGTTTCGTTCAAGGTCACCGTTGTTTCTAAGATGTTCTTTAGACGTTCTCATACAGTCCTAATTCTTTTTCCTGTCGCATGGAATTTTTTTGCGTATTCAAATTGTCATTGCAACACGAAAAAAAAGAGTGTGTAGGAATAATTGTAAATATAGTGATTATACATTTGTTACAATCAATAACTGCTTGCAATGAAGAAATGGTTTGCCCTGAGAATGAATCTCAAACTTTGCTGTGGGAAGGCCAGCTCAAATAGGCCTGCTCAGGTTCAACTGCAGACAGCTATCACTTCACCTGTGATTTACAAAATATGTTTCAGAATATTTTACAACACAGAATATTTTGCTGCACATGTACTAAATTTTTACTCACATGCACACACATAGACAGACAAATACACTGTCTTCCGGTTGCATTTTCCCCCCGGCTGCAATTTTCCCCTTTTAGGGCCAGAACTCTCCTTTAACTAGGAGTCTCTGAATCAAATAAAAAGAGAGAGTTCTGAGAGACTGTTTTTGAATGCAACAGAATTGTACTTATGGATTCTCTTCTCTGTTCTCCTCATGCATGAGGTGGTAAAAGAATGCCTTTTCTCCTTTTTTTGTATATAATTTCTTCCAAATGTCTACGATAAACTTTACAGACTGTTTCAGCATGTCTTAAGAACATTTGCAACCTTGAATGAAACGTGACGAGATCACAACAGCCAAGAACCTCAGGCATCCGTTTAAACTATTCCTATTGTTGAAATAGCAAGCGAAAGAGAAAATGAACAATTATTGAGTCCATTATGTGCATTGTCACTCAACAGTTTATGTTGTTTGCTTGTTTTTCTTCATCAGCACCTTGTGCCCCCATGGAAGTTGAAGTTTTGCTGCTCTGTGATGACAACACAGCAGCAGTGAGCTGGCAGGCTAGTCCTGGTGCCGTCTCATATAATGTGACAGCACAAAGTATGAGTGGTGACATAAAACAGTGCAGCACAAATAACACATATTGCCATCTGGATGGAATGATGTGTGACCATACGTACTACATCATTGTTACCCCATTGTCTGTCCTCTGCCAAGGCTTGAGTAGTGACCCATACACATTTATTGCAGGTAATGAATGGTACAACATTACGTGACATGCTTGTTCTTCTAAGTTCTTGTGACAGTGGTTCTTCCATTGGTTAGATCAAACAAATGGGGTTCGGCGAGTCAGTTTGAGGAGTTTGACAGAGATCAAGCCATGCATGGTATTCCAAATTGAAGGTTCATTGAAGTCAATTTTCTGTTTGAAGGAAAAACCAGAGACGGATGTGTCCTTTGTGAACAGCCACACAATTTAAAGTGCACTTTTGTTTTTAATCAATTGACCAGGAGCAAATTAAGTGACTACTGGAATGGGTTTGCCACTTGTTTCTCTACTTTACCACCTATTTATTTATTCCTATAGGTCCCTGTCCTCCCAACAATGTGCAGATTTCTCTGCAGTGCAATGGAAGTGTGGCCCAAGTGACTTGGGATGCTGCAATGCAGGCAGAATACTATGTTGTCACAGCGGAAACCTCTTTGGCCAACCACCTCAGCTGTAACTCCAGCAATACGAACTGCACACTCACAGGACTAAACTGTGGCGAGACAGCCACCGTTTCTGTTGTGACCGTTGGGAGAGGATGCTGGAGTGAGCCTAGCCTCCCTCTACCTTTCAAGTCAGGTAATATGAACTGTGTACTGTAAAAATGAATTCCAAGAGAAATACATATATATATATATATATATATATATATATATATATATAATATACATACATACATTTTTTTTCTTTTTTATCATCACCAGCATCTTTTATTTTACATAGATAATCCATTTTAAAATGATGCCCACTCGCATAATAAAATAAAATTAATACATTAGTATCAATCAATCAATCACATTTTATTTGTATAGCCCTGAAACACCAAAGTCTCAAAGGGCTTCACAGATGAAAAGAGGTCATGTCGAGTCATACAGAGACATCTTTTTGGTGTAAGGTACACAACAGCATCCACTGTCAAAGCTCCCAGAAGGGGAAGTAAAAACTAAAAAACCTCAATTTGGGGAAAATCAGAAACCTTCAGAAGGGATCATAGGTGGGAGGAGCCCCCTTCCATGCCCACAGGTTGAATTGGATGCTGCATGTAGCAAATACAGACAAATATACACAATATAGACAGATACAGGTACACAGTATAGATTACAGAAAACAAATTGTGCTATATAGTGCAATGATGACTTGACAGCTGGCAAAGCTATTGGGCAGGAAACTTCCCACAGTCCAACAAAGTGGACCGCAGACGGTCGATCTCTTAACCCGCAGTGGTCGATTAGTAAAGCTGTATCAGACTTTACAATGCTAATAATTAGAATGATCACAGTTTGAATAATCATAGGGATCATAATGTTATTAGACACCTTTAAATTATTCTTCAGTAAAAATGTTTCTAATATCATGTTTGTAATCTAGTGGAGAAGTGCTGAACTGAGAGGTTTTGGTATCTTTAAAAATAATTGGTTTTCATTTCAAATAGCCTCACTCATATATTTTATGAACCCACTTTCATTCAACATTTGCATCACAGTTTTACCTTTCTGGTTTATAGCTATCTGCCCACCATCATCAGTGACTGGAGAAACAACATGCAGCAACAATGACATAACTATAAGATGGGATCCAAGCCCAGAAAGTGCTGCTACCTACATAATCCATGCAGAGGAGGAGAGCGGCACCAGCGCCATATATTCAACCAGCCAAACGTACCAGGTCATCAGTGGCCTGCAGTGCGGCCAGTTGTACATGCTCGAAGTTGCTGCCATGGACGCAGAGTGCACCAGTGATGTCGGCCCGCTGATACAAACACAAACAGGTTCAAATCAATATTCAGCATTTACAACTAATTTGTCTTCCAACATTTATTGAGCTAGAAAATACTTGTTCCACAAACATATGTAAACTGAAATAAGAATGACCTCAATTTACTCACGAATGTACCGTATTTCCCGCACTATAAGGTGAACCTAAAAGCCTTAATTTTTTTAAAAAGCTGATGGTGCGCCTTATAATCAGGTGTGCCTTATATACGGATCAATATTGAGATTGGGATCCGTAGATGGGGAATGAACTGATAAAGTAAGATTTACCTGTTTCTTTTGTGTGTTTACAGTTGAACAAAGTTGGTCATATTGACATTGAGTTGTTATGCTATTGAGAGTTTAGAGTTATTATTTGAATTATTATTGTTATTACTTTGAGTATTACTATATTGCGACTGAAAAAGTTTTAAAATATGTCATTGGCTGAAGGTGCGCCTTATAATCCGGTGTGCCTTATATATAGAGAAAATTTAAAATATGTCATTAATTGAGGGTGCGCCTTATAATCTGGTGCGCCTTATAGTGCGGAGAATACGGTACTTACTTAGAAGAGCTGTTCTTTTGAGAACAAAGCTGATGCACTTGCAGGAGGAGTAAGACACACATGGAGATCATAATAGTTTTGGGACAATTTAAGTGAAATTTGATACCTCGAGGTCAATGAATTTTCAAGGCAATCTGACAACAAATAACTGAGTAGAATCATTAGGAACAGTTAGAAACAAATCCACTTTATATTTACTAGCAATTGTAATGTACGTATTGGCAGTGAATTCTATACTTTGGTCTGCGTCAACCTTGGAGATTTATGTAACATTTTTCACATTGACTATGAAGCAAACACATGTATGTCAAAATCTATCTTTACACCTGTGTACTAAAAGAATGACATGTTTCTTTTCTGTCAGCCCCATGCCCTCCAACTAATCTGACAGTGAGTGTTGAGTGTGGCACCAACTTGGGAGTACTAACCTGGGCCCCGAGTGCTCATGCTATTAACTACACAGTGACAGTGGCTGGCACCCATGGTCACGTGGTCACCTGCTCGTCCGAGTCAACAACGTGCTCAGTAAAGCTGGACTGTGGCTGTCAGTACACAGCAACAGTGGTTGCTTCCAGTTCCAATTGCGTTAGCCTCACGGGCGCTACTGCAACATTTGAATCGGGTATGAATAAAATTCATTGTTTGGGTTCGATAACATTGCTAAAATGGATTTCTGATGTTTTCTTCTCTAGCTCCTTGCTTACCTGATAGAGTGGAAGCGGAGCTACACTGCAATAACAACTCCCTTGCGGTGCAGTGGAGTGGGAGCGTCAGGGATGTCACCTCTTACACAGCCATCGCCATCGGCAGTGATGAGAGTCGTTTGACCTGCAACACAACAAACACACACTGCACCATTCAGAACCTAAAATGTGGCCTCATCTACAGCATTGTGGTCACGACACCCTCAGTCAGCTGTGGCACCATAAAAGGATCAGACTACATCATACAGTCGGGTAATCAATCACTTGAGTATCATTAATGCATGAATGACCACAATCACCACTCACCTGTTTTCTGGGTTTGGTCTTGTGACATTTTTAAGATGAGCCATGATTGGTTGTTACCTGAGCCCTGAGTAAATGTGATGTCACTTTAGCAAGTTGCAAAAAGTGATTTCAAAGGTATTTATTGGACATGAAAAATAATCTAGTAAAAGAGGATCCAAAGATAAATGATCCATCTATCTTTTATAGCTGTTTATCCTCATTTGAGTCGCAGGCTTGCTGGTGCCTATCCCTGCTGATGTCAGGGATCCGGCAGGGGTCACCCTAAACTGGTTGCCAGCCAATTGCAGGGCACACAGAGACGAACAAGCATTCACGCACCCAATCACACTAAGGACAATTTAGAGTGTCCAAAACAACTGCTATGCATATTTTTGGAATGTAGGAGGAAACCGGAGTGCCTGAAGACCCTGCACGGGCACGGGGACAATATGCAAACTCCACACAGGAAGTCTGGAGCGAGCTGGAATTGAACTCTGGTCTCTTGGCTATGAAGTGGGCGTGCTAAACACTCTTCCACTGTGTTGCCCAAGAGAAATGATGACTGAGTTCAAGCTAAAATTCCATCCATCCATCATTACTGTAAAATATTATATTCGTGAGTGTACCGGTAATCAAATGAAAACTGTAGAATGTCCACCATCTTATCAAATGGTGAGCTATGAATCTGTTTGTGGCTGGAATTTCAAAGGAATTGTCAGCCAAACACATTTTATCATTATGAATGACAGCTTATTATCATCATTCCGTCATTCCCTTCTGCGAACCTAAAACCAAGCTACTCTGTCAGAACAAAACTGATTCTTCCCAAGGACAAATAACATTTCGGTTCGATTGGTGTAGCACTATTTAACAAAAAGACTATTCAACTCATTCAAACAACAACAGAATTATCACCATTTCCTCATCCTCTATATGTTTTTTTCTCTTGATGTTCAGCTCCCTGTGAACCAGACAGCGTGCTGGTGAATCTGCAGTGTAGCACCAACACAGCATTGGTGACATGGGGAAACCCCGGTCCAGATCAGACCCATGCGGTGTCAGCTATGGATAGTAGAGAACTGACAACCACCTGTAACTCCAGCAGCTCCAATTGTACCTTCGACCAGCTGCTATGTGGGGAGCGCTACATTATCAATGTGGTCGGGCATACAAATTCATGCAGCAGTGAACCAGCGTTTGCCCAAGGCTTCGACACAGGTACTAACCGATCGAATTCTACTCAGCAACATACTTGGAAAGAGTGACCTCATTTTCATCTCTTTCCCTCCACCAACAGCTCCATGCATCCCCACCCACCTCACAGCACAGGTTGACTGTGATACCGGCATCACCGTGGTAACATGGGACGCATCCAGGGGCGCCACATCTTACACTGTGTATGCGCGGGGAAATCTTGGCCACGATGATGAATGCAACACCACCGACACCAATTGTGATTTCCCTCACCTGGCATGTGGACAGGATTACAGCTTTACCATTGTTGCTCGCCATGACACCTGCGTGAGTTTGTCCAGCGAGCCCATCTACACCAGCACAGGTAGTGTTTGTGTTTGTTTTGGTCAAAACCATGTTGAGAAGCTTACAGGTGCAGTTCAATTCAAATATCAAAGAAAAGATCATTTACTTTAGTGGTTTACTTCGAAAAGTGCAACACCTATACAATTATAAAGGCGTTAGTGAACACACAAAGAAGTGTTTTTTCAGATGGCCAACCTCATTCCTGTAAACAAATCTTCTATTTTTTTTCTCATTTAATAACAATGTAATGGTGATTTTTGAGTTTTATCAATCTTTGAACTGAGAAAATACCAACATGTGCAAAGATCTTATTTGGGCAACAGGTGCCAACTTGAAAGAATCCAAATTACTGTATAAAACTTATTCTATTTTGATTGTGATTTTTAAAATTTTAATCTACTAATCTACCATTCAGATTTGTTTTAAAGATCCCTTGAGTCTAAACCCAGTACTGCCGGTTGATCTTGTGCTTGTAGAATAAAATACCCCCCTATTCTCAGGGTCGGCTATTTTGCCACTTGCTGACGACCAACAGTGGGACTACATAGAGTTAATTATTGTAAAGAAAATTTTGGAGTTGACTTCCCCTTCAAAATAAACATAAATAAAAAATACAATTTTATGGTGTTTCTAATCAAATGTATGACTGGAACATTATATAATTCTGTTTATAAGTTTCATGTTGCAATTCTACTACTGATATACATTCAAACTGTGCTGTGTTTTATCTTATTGCAATGCACCCATACATACTGTATATCAAGTAAAATCAGGTATTCTCCTTTCCCACCGATTTGTATAGGCCCTTGTCCTCACAGTGGACTGGAGACTACGGTGGTGTGTGACACCAACACAGCAGTGGTGTCTTGGACACACGGCAGTGGTATTCGCTACTATAACGCTTCTGCTGATGCCTTCAACGTAACGCATGAGGAAACCTGTTTCACCAATAGCACCTCTTGCAATATCAGCTCTCTGCATTGTGGAGAGAGCTACAGAATAAGTGTCAGTGGGCAAGGACGCAACTGCTCCAGTCCTGCCCATGAATGGCACCGCATCACCACAGGTATCAACTATTATGTCATGTCAGAGTTATTTGCTGTTTTTTTTACTGAACAAATAACTGAAGGTTAGCATAAACTAAAGAAGTGTGAAGTACTTGCACTGTTTCTCTTTATGCTGACATTTTCTGCATCATATGTTGCTAAATTCAATGACGGAGTAATTTAAGTACATATTTTTTAACATTCTCCTCTGCAATGTTGATCTTATGACATCGCATAATGTTACTACATAATGTGTGCTGAAAAAATATTAACTAACCTACAGAGAGTAAAATTCCTGCACATTTTTTTCACAACATTTGGGGTTGGTACGCTTCTCTGTTTTAATGTTTTTTCATGTAGCGAGAAAAAGTTCATACATTCCTTCTTTTTTTCCACTCTGCAGTGTAACTTAACATCCAGGTAGAATGTACTCATTCGACAAATGTACAGAAGTAAACGAAAAAAGTACTTCACCTCAAAACCGAACCACTGAATGAATAATTTGGGCCTATCAACTACAGGAATGGTTCATGATCTACTGTATCAAGTCATCTACATTAAATTTGATATAATAGAATCAAATATTATACTCACATTTAAATGCACATATGCCAAGGATCAGCAACTTAAATGATAGAGTTGGCCACAAATTTTCATCAGTGCTATTGGGGAGCCACATTGGATCATACAACAACAACCCCAATTCGTGACAAAATGCTGCTTTTAAAGTAGACAAAATATGCACACACATGCTTTTGATATATTTCAGATTTTCACAATACATTTCTCATAGAATATCGACCATCATAATCCAACAACGAAATGTTAAAGCAGACAACAAAATAACCTTGTAAAGAACTCGAGTGCGTTTTTTTTTTTTCCTTTGGCCAACTCAAATATAATGCTTTGTATTACCGAGAAGCTATATTTTTCCTGCCTGTCATTCCAAATCAGCAAACACATTAAGAAAGCCAACACACGTTAAATATCTTAGAGTTCCGGGTGAAACCGAGTTCCTTGTGGATGTGCAACAAAGCCATGCCTGCCCTCTAGTGGTAAATTGTGATTATAACTTCAAACTACATTTGATTCTTGCATACTCATGATCCGGCACCCATGGATTTGCATAGACCCCCCCCGTCCTTTTCCCCCTTTTTTCTGGAATTTACACATAAAAAGACTGTTTGGAGGGGGGGGTGTACATTTATTGAATAACAATAAAACATTGTTTCAATAACAGTGTAACAAAAACATTTTAAAAAGAAATATTAAGTTGTTTTTTTTAATTAATCAAAGGGCCACTCAGTGCGTAGTCGAATATATTTAATATTATACATTAACTTTATTTATTTATTTACTTATTTATTTACTTACTTACTTAGCTTCATTTGTATTTAAATCCAACAAACGCATGTGAATGAGGATGAGGATCGGTAAAATTGAAAGAACGAGTCAAAAAAATGAACGTATCCATGCACTTTTACATTGAGCATGATACGTTAATTTTTCTCTTAAGTATTACTCTAGATTTATGGCATATTAATATTAGCTCTTTTTAAAGTAATTCTAGGGGGAAAATATCACCCATGAAAAAAATTGCATGACAACTGATTAGTTATTAAACCCAGCTTAAATGTGTGTGACGGTGATGCAATGCAATTTGACAAACTCTTCGGGTTTTTATCCCACAGCACCTTGCCCTCCCACCCAGCTTCATATTGACTCCTCTTGCGACTCAAATGACATCTCGGTGTCATGGCAGGCCTCACACGGCTCAGTGGCCTACACAGTGGTAGCAGAGAACGAACTGGGCCAGCGATGGACGTGCAACACCAGCAGCACTTCCTGCTCCATATCTGGTCTTTTCTGTGGCCAGCAGTACCAATTGTATGTTGCAGGTGTAGATGAAAATTGTATTGGAGCCCAAAGTAACATTGAAACTTTTGGTACAGGTGGGATATATCATATAGTACAGAATTAGAATACAAAAAACAAGGATGCGTCGTACACCCTCTAAATATAGTGAATATTCTTTTTTACAGCTCCATGTGTGCCACAGAACATCCAAAATAATCTTGACTGTCTGTCAGGTGTCCTCAACATAACATGGCAGTCAACAGGCTATGCGCCATACTTCCATGCAACAGTGTTGAGCAGCCAAGGTGACATCAGCATGTGTATGACAGGCATGCATCACTGCATAGTGCAACATTTGCAGTGTGGGCTTACCTACAATGTGACAGTTGTGGCAAAAGATGACTCCTGCAATAGTTCCCACAGCCCAACAGAGCAAGTCACCACAGGTAGGTTCACAATCATTTACAAACAGATGATCTAAGAGCAGAAGAAATGTTTCATGAGAGCAGTGTTTTTATGTGGAAAAATGATGGCGCAACAAGCATTTACATAAGATAAGTCACATACTAAAATTGCTATGACCTCATTAACATTAGGCAAGTCATTCCCTGTCCATTTTTAAAACTTGTCTAAATGTTTGGATCTGTTTTGGTTATTTGGGGGGTCTACTGTGTTGTTTTAAATGTTCTCATTGTTTTCATATCATTTATGTCCTTTTATTGCTCTACTTTATGTATAGCACTTTGCATGCAGCTATGATTGTGTGAAAACTTCTCTGTAAGTTAGATTGATTTGAGTGTACACGAATCATGGCAATGAAAGTCATTTGGGGGGATTTTTCAAATGTTCAAATGTGGATTAAGAACTAAGCCTTTGTGAAAAGTCTTTAGCAGATCCACCTTACATTTTTGAGATGACAGGTTTGGTGGTCCAGCCTTCACTGGAGTTTATATGCACTCCCCATGCCTGTGTTTGTGTTCGATGGGTATTGTGGCATTCTCACTCACTCTATGAACATGCGTTAAGCTCATTGAACATGAAATGAGTGTGTTTTTGTTTAACCAAATGTGTGATTGATAAGCAATCACGAGTCCAGACTGGGGTCTTCGCATCAAATCAGCTGGTTAGGCACCGGATTGCATGTGACATGAAAGAGAAGCATTATAGGGAAAGGCTGGCTGGACGAAAAATAAAAAAAACCTGAAATATATTTGAACATGAGAAAGCCGCAAATTGTTTTGACGTTCATGATGAGTGAATGTAAACATTTGTCCTACACAAATAACCACCATTTGAATTTATCCTTTTAGAACTTCTTGTTTTTAAACATTTACTGAAATACAACTGTAGTCAAACTTCACGCATGAGTTAAATGAGTGACTGAATCATTCAAAAAAAGTTTTTTAAATTTTCCTTTACTCAAGAGCAATGCTGTTGTTAAAACTCTGCATAATGATACAGCGTGCTGAAATAATATTGCGTATTTCTACAGAGAGTAAATTCCTGCACATTTTCATGTCCAATCAATTTTTTTTTTTTTTTTGCATTTTTGTTTTTGTGTACATTTGTTTTTGTTTTAATATTGAATTCTTCAACTTCAATTTGAAATGATTATCTGTCTAAACAATTTTCCTGTCAAGCCCCGTGCCCTCTGTCATCTTTCCTCCCCACTGTGGACTGTGACACCGGGATGGTATCTGTCAACTGGACCAGCAGCATTGAAGGGGTCACGCACACGGTCTCGGCTCTTGACACATTCGGTCGTCTGCACAGCTGCAGCTCTACTGAAGGCGGTTGTCATCTGAACACACTTGAGTGCGGGACAGAATATGACATTACTATCACGCCATCAAAAGATGGATGTGTGGGCACAGATAGCTCAACAAAATCAATTAAATCAGGTAAGGAACATGAATATTAGAAGACCAGTGATATAGTGGTTTCTTTTGAGCCAGTGGAAGCACCGTTTTATTTTCTTTGCTTTAAAAATACTTTTTTTTTTTTAACTTTTACAAAAGCAACATGGACACAAGAAGCCAATGCACAAAGCAGTTGCCATAAAAAACACATTTGGAGGAGGTGGGCATTGAGAAACAAAAACACTATGAGCTCAACTCCAACAAACATTTTAGGGTCACTAGTGCGACCTCTCTAGCTACCACTCACTTTTTTGTTCCGTTTTTGGTTTACCGAAGGGCTGCAACGAACAATTTTCTCGATTCTGGGTTATTCTGTTGCTTATTTTGTTAATCTATTTATTGCCAAAACAGCGATGTAATTTCCTTGCCTTTATTTTTAAGATGAAATCATGTTAGTTCAAAATGACAATTGTTTGGGCCATAACATGTTGTTTTCCAAAGTATTATATTGATCTTTCAGAAAGATAGTACACATTCACATTCACTGCTGAGAAGCTGACATGCCCAACACTGTAACATAAACATGTAACCAAGATAATCATCAAAAATATTTACTCATTTGATTATTGGTTAGTTTTCAGTTAATCAAGTAATCGCTGCATCTCGGGTTTACTGTAAGTGTAATGGTCAGGTGTCCCCAGGTGTCTGTACAGTGAAGTGTAGCACACATACACATTTTGTTTCTGACTAAATTTGAGCTTGATCAGATTTAAAATAATGCACCTTGTATTTGTCTTGGATTATACCTGTTGTGGCATAAATCCTATGTAAACATAAATGGGGAAAAATTACAACTGGTGAGCGAGTCTGACTTTCATATTTGCTCCCAACAGTTCCCTGCATACCATTCCTCTCTGATGTGGAGATTGATTGCTCTACCAACTCGGCCTTGGTCATGGGCAGGGATGCTGCTGATGCTGTGGACTACATCGTCCAAGTGACGGACAGTCTGGCTGAAATGCAAATTTTCGAGTGCAACTCCACGTCCGACAGCACGTGCGCTCTGCCACCGCTAATGTGCAGCCGCAACTTCACATTCAGCTTGAAGGCTCGTGACCAACAGTGCACCAGTCAACCCAGCAATGCAATCACAGCTTTCACTTGTAAGTGAAGTAGATTTCCAATAATTTATTGTATTTTTTGCAACTTCTTGAAACTTGAACTCAAAAGAATTCTATTGGTATGTGGTGATTATGCCATTTACCTCTCTTCCCTGCAGCTCCCTGTCCTCCTGTGGTCGTTGAGAAGTCAGTCAATTGTGATAATCACACAGTCAGCATTTCCTGGGCGACCGTTCCCGGTGCCAGATCATACGTGGCCGCACTGCAGCAAACAAACGGGCACAGCGCTTTTTGCAAGACCTCAAACACAAACTGTGACATCACTGACCTGCCATGTGGACAGATGTATTCCCTTCTCGTCACGGCAGTGGGGGAAAATTGCAACAGTTCACAGAGTCAAGAGGAAATAATCAGGACGGGTGAGCCTACATCCTGCGTTTAACTGCAAAGTATACCATAGATTAAGTTTACATTCACTATTCCTGCGTGGGATTTAAACAAAATAGATATCTTCTTCCTTAGTGCCATGTGAGCCTCAGAATCTCCAAGCAAACCTGAGCTGCAGTGATAATGTGGCAACCATGTCGTGGAGCCATAGCAATGGAAGTCAGATGTACCACGTGAAGGCCACAAGTCCAACCGGCGAGGTGGACGAGTGCAGCACCCACGAAACACGGTGTGATCTGACTGCCCTGAGCTGTGGACAGCCCTACACAGCTACAGTGACAGCACAGGACACCTACTGCCACACTCAACCAAGTCAGAGTGTGACATTCAAGACTGGTATGCATCTTCAGTTGTCTTTTTGATCTCACTGGAAAATTTGTTATTGTGGCGGATCGAACAATTGATATAAGACAACAAAAAAGCGATTTCAGTCATTTATTGTCTTTAACACTTTAACTGATGTAGTTTTAACAATGTATCTTCTGTTGTATATGAAACTAGTCCCATGTACTGGCTGCAGCTTTTGGTTTAGAAGAGGAATGGCGCGGTGTTCTTTTGTCAGTCGTCAAATAATTAGAAAAGAAGTTTAACATTAAACATCTTTCATCCTGTCCTTCTCAGACTGGCTCAAATGTGGGGTTTTCTTGAATTCACTTTTGTGAAGAGCTTTAATATGCTAAATGAGCGTCTTTGTTGCTATCATTAGCTGTCACTGCAGTCAGCGTGCTTCACATTTATGTTGTAGGCTAAACTGGAGTTGCTTTTATTGCAATTAAATTCCTGCATACAAAGAATATCTATCACTCTATCATGATCAAATGAGCCATCAGAGCGGTTTTTTAAAGATGTGTATTTTTTATGTGTTCGCACGTGTGTGTGTGTGTTAATGTGCAATTATTAATGTGTGTTATTTTAAAAAATCAGGGCGTTTTTAAAGTTATTTATTGTGTGTATGTTTGTGTGTGTGTGTTAATAATGTGCAATTATTAATGTGTGTTCACAAATGATTGAACTTCCTAAGTGTTGATAATGCACGTTGTGGAATGTGAATGTTTGAACAAATGTGGTTTTTGGGGTCTCCTAATTTTGGACGTTGAAGGATTCTGCCCAACATCAACAACATACAAACACACAGCAAGGGTGTGTCAGAGAAATCTCTAAAAGAAGACTAGGACAAGCCTAGCTGCTAAGCAGGAAAAAGAGTAACTCAGACCAGCCAAGATTGACTTTTCTAAACCATGGATTGGGAAAAAGCCTGGGCAAATGAACTCGTGGGTTCTCCAACGCTAATTCAACGCCCAAGCGCCCCTGCCTGGTTTTTATTAATTCAGCAAATCATTGCACATTACAAGACATAACAAAAAGAGACCATCGGAAGCCACCAACAGCTGGGCCAAGGTCCCGGCTCAGACTTTCCTGCGTTAACAGCTTTATCTAAGGACTGGGGCGAGATGAACTCGGACTGCACATGTGGAAAGCAATGCACACTGTTCTAGACAAGAAATAAGCACATAATGATAACAACCTAATATATGATTTCCTTCACAGGGTGGCCAATGAAAGCTGTACCATTTTCATTATTAGGAAATACTAATTAAGTATTAGTAACATTTAAGAGTAGTATTTACTACACAATCACTTGTAAATGTTACTTGAGTCATGCTATTTTAATAATCTAATAAAGTAAAATAGCCTCAACAACATAACTTATAAAACTTGTTTAGCATTTCTGATTGGAAAAAAAACCATACAAGGTAAGGTAAAATCAAACAGTAAATAGCACTTTTTCAGTGAATGATGGCAAGTTAAAGGCAATAGTTTGGAGCAACTTTGAAAGAACCTGTTTCATCTTCATAACTATATTATTTTCTGTATGAGGAACCCATTTGGATGCTCTGCATTTTTTTCATCGGTGAATAATTCACATGAGACATTAATATATCACAATGCAGTGTGATTATTAAAGATTTACTTGAACTGATTTGTTATTATTCTGAATTATGTGACACCATATATTGATTATTTAAAATGGTAACGTTGTATCATGTTAATTAAATGCTTCAATAATTAAAAGTTTGTATTTATTCTCTGCAGTACCATGTACCCCTGCAAATGTCTCCTCCATGGTTGACTGTGATGCCAACTCTCTGAGTGTCTTCTGGTCTGAGAGCTTAGGGGCAGAAATGTACATTGCCACAATGCAGGACAGCGATGGTCACAACACAACATGCCAGTCTGCAAATGGCTCTTGTAGTTTAATTGGATTAGGATGCGGCATGATATACCATGTCTCAGTGGTCTCCACTGATGGTTACTGCAGGAGTCCACCTACTTATGTCACCTACACTTCCCCAGGTAAAATAGAATCCAGAGAGAGCCCTTACCCAGACTTTGTCATATTTGGTTCTAGTATTTGTATTCTTTATTACAGTTTTAGTTTTCTAATGTTGTATTGTTTATTTTTGTTTCTTGTAAACGTGACTAGAGTGTTTGGTAATTGTAGAAGTAGTAATTGACTGTCATGCCTGTCTTCCTGTCAGTCCCTTGCCCAGCATCACATATCACAGCAGTGATGGACTGCTCCACGCGAATGGCCATGGTGGACTGGTTTCCAAGTGATGGCGCTTTGTCTTACATAGTCAAGGCCAGCACCTCCGCCGGACTTGTGACCTGTGAGGCCAACACCACCCACTGTGATCTTGACATGCTGCTCTGTGGACAAAACTACTCTATATCAGTCATTGGCTTGGGAAATACCTGCAGCAGCATTGCTAACATGACTGGGGTGTTGGTTACAGGTGAGCAGTTTTCAGCACTATCTCACCAAAACTGTATGATGGCTTATTTTCAGGTTTCCATCCATCCATCCATCCATCCATCCATCCATCCATCCATCCATCCATCCATCCATCCATCCATCCATCCATCCATCCATCCATCCATCCATCCATCCATCCATCCATCCATCCATCCATCCATATTCTATAGCCACATCCTCCATAGGTTCACTGATTTTCTGGCACTATCCCCGCCACCTTTGGGCAGTAAGCAGGGGACACCCTGAACTGGTTGCTAGCCAATTGCAGGGCACACAGGGACAAACAATCATTCATGCGCCCAATGACACCTAAGGACAATTTAGAGTGCCCAATACATCTACCATGCATGGTTTTGAAATGTGGGAGGAAGTCGGAGTGTCCGGAGAACATGCAAACTCCACACGGGAAGGCTAGAGTGAGCTGGAATTGAACCCGGTACTCTGAACTGTGAGGCAGACCTGCCAACCACTCTTCACCATTCTACCTCTTTTTAAATCAGTGCAAACAAATTGTTGTATACACAAACTGTTACAACCTTATGACCACCTGAAAAATCAGTGCCAGAGCTTTTCAATAACATTGTATTGTAGGCATATTATTTTAACAATGTTTATAATTGCTCTTGTAGACAGACCCTGAGTTTGTTCATTGTGTTGTTACTGCAATTGACAAGTCTTCTCATTGGGAGGGGGGGGTCCCCCCATTAGTGAGATACCCGACTCACGACCAATCATTGCAGGGTTTATGCTTGTATTGTTTATATGGATCGATAGCAGGCTCCCATTTATTAACCCGTTCAATAAAGTGCCATCTCATGTCAAATACTGCACATTTAAACCTCAGCTTTTCATTTCCACAGAGCCCTGTATCCCCAGTTACATTAGCACGTATTACAGTCCAACCATCGGCCAAGTTCTTTGGAGCTCTACTGAGGGTGCAGATGACTACACCGTGGATGCTGTGACAGAACAGGGTCTGATGGCCTCCTGTAATACCAGCAGTAACTTCTGCACCCTGTATAACATGGAGTGCAGTCAGATATACAATGTCAGTGTCACGGCAAACAATGCTGCATGCCAAGGTGTGTCTATCTCGACTGAAGACGTTTTGATTAAGACAGGTGAGAAAATCGACTTAATAACATTTTATTTTGGTCAGTCTTTTTGTTGTTGTCTTTCATGACCTCTCGTTCCTTTTAGAACCTTGCACACCCACCAACGTTCAAGCTGGTGTGCACTGCCCAAACAACACGGGAAGTGTGTCATGGGAGGCCAGTTTTGGAGCTGTCGGATACGTGGCACATCTCGCAGGACTTGATGGCCACTCAGTGTCCTGCTACACACAAGAAACTTTCTGTACCACAGAAAGCCTCCACTGTGGGATTGTCTACTACATCAGTGTCATTGCTATTGGAGAAACTCTCAATAGCAGCGAATCTTCCACTATACAATTGGTCTCAGGTACAGTTTGTGTTGGTGTGTTGTTGACCCTAACCCTAACCCTAACCCTAACCCTATATTGCAGAAGCTAATAGGTTTGTCTTGCCTTTTTTTCTTTCTTCCAAAGATCTCTTTATCATACGAATGGTGAAGCGCATGTTTAATGTTGTTTCCCCTCACAGTTATCTGGCCTTGAATTTATGAATTATAATGAATAATAACCTAATGTACCGTAACTATTTTTCAATTTTTCACGTCATGCATGATTGTGGTCTTGTACCATGCATTCCACATAGAAGTTATGTTTTTTTTTTGTTTTTTTAATAAGCCCATGTTTTTAGTCATACAATGAATTATAATAAGTAGTCCCTAATGTAAAAATAAACTGTTATGTTATGCTTATTTTTGTTCTGTCCAGCCCCCTGCACAGTCACAAATGTAATAACTTCCATGGAGTGTCACAACAACACAGCTGAGGTGAGCTGGAGCTCGTCCAGTGATGCCGATTCTTACAAGGTGACTGCAATATCAGCTGATGGCCACCTGGCTTCATGCGAGAGTAGTAAGAAACAGTGTGATTTAACTGATCTTCAGTGTAGCCAGACTTTTAATATCAGTATCACATCTGTCAATGAGCACTGCCGGATTGAAACACCTGTCTATGCCACCGTCAGAACAGGTAAGTCTTGCATACATTTACAGATATACTATATATACTATAGAACTGACAGTTCTACTTTTGCAGGGCCTTGTGAACCTAAGCATGTGGGTGTAGACCTGCAGTGTGGGACGAGCACAGCCGACATTCACTGGGAGGAAAGTGAAGAAGTTGAGCTTTACATGGCTACTGCCACCTCTAGCATGGGTATGACTCGCCAGTGCAACGCCACCAACTCCAGCTGTGAGTTCTCGGACTTGGAATGTGGAGAAACATACACATTCTCTGTTACTGCATACAGTAACATGTGCTACAGTCAAAATAGCAGCATTGCCTTCATTCAGACAGGTAATTAAGGGATTAAATCCTACTGATTTACCAAGTAAATGTAAAAACGTTTCATGTACATTGACCATTAACTGTCACAAGTTAAAGTTAAGAGAGGTTTTTGATGTCTATGGTTGTCAATGGCAGTGAATGAGTGCTTTATCCAACAATGGACATTGAGGCCTCAGTTATATGTGCTTGATCTTCAAATAATTGTGCCATAATCCAATACTAATTGGTCAACGCCAAATGAGAATGTTTGCATTCAAGTGTGGTAATGGAATCAATATGAAATATCCCAATTTTCTGAATTAAAAAAATAAATCGTCTTTCTGCTGACTTCTGTGTAACTATGCAGGATGTGCACTACCAAGAAAGAGGCAACAAACATCACATCACATGTCTATGCCTTGCTGTGAAGCTAAACCACAATAAATACACCAAATAATATATGGACGTCAAGGCGATATGAATTTATTTTGACGTTGCCTGGTGGTTGCATTGTAGCAAGTTTTACTCTGCTGTAATGACATAACTCGTCCTCACGAGTCCATTTAATGCCATCACATCACGTCGCTCCCAACATCGACAACACCATTAAAAAAAGTCATATTCAAATGCTGAATAAAGATGGCAAGAAGCAGCTTGTCAATCATGCAGCACACCATTAGCATTAGTGCTGGCCACTAACGACTTGGTGCATTCAAATAAGTCATACATTTTTAATTCGGACAGAAGAAAAATGTTCATCTATGCATTAAACATTTATAGCTTCACCTTTCTAAACAATATACGCCTTATATTAATCTTTTAAACCTGCCATATATCATGAAGAATGATTGTTAATGTATCCACTGCTCATTGTCTTGCAAAGCAGGCTGGAGTAGATCATGTTGATTCTTTGCACATCTATAGTCTGAATCAAAAATCGATTCTGAATCAAATCATAGACCCAAAACTCGACTCATGAGACATTCAAAAATTCACGCCCCCTAAATTTCAGGTAAAAATATCAACATGTAAGTTGAACTGGTTTATCAATATCAACACAATTAGCCAATGAGTTTTTGGGTGCAAATCTGAGCTCTGTCATTTCAATAAAGGCAATATAATGCAATAAAGTCATAGCAGTGCTACAGCATCTTGGACCTGGTATATGACCTGCAACTTGCCTTTTCTTCTTCAGAACCTTGCCAACCAACAAATCTGCAAGTGGAAGGGTCATGTGCCAATGACACAGTGTCAGTGCATTGGTCACCAGCAAATGGCGCATCATTATATGTGGTGACAGCTACAGGGAACCTGGGATATGTCACATCTTTCCAAACTGATGAGACGATGACCGAGGCTGAGCTCCCTTGTGGACAAAGTTTCATTTTCACTGTAATAGCCCAAGATGATCGATGTGATAGTGCTTTGAGCCAGCCGGCTGTATTTAGGACAGGTATAGGTTTCTTACATTTTTCAAGAAATGTAATCATATATGCAATAACAAGTTCATTGTAACGCTGCATGGAATTCTATTCGCAGGCCCGTGCGTGCCCCGAGATGTGCAGAGTTTCTCACACTGTGAAAACAATATGGGCTCAGTTAGTTGGGGCGAGACGGATGGCGCAGAGTACTACTTGGCCATCGCGATAGGAGAGGCAGGCCACTCCCACGTGTGTATGACGGTCAACACCAGCTGCACTTGGGACGACCTGCACTGTGGAGAGGTGTACACTGTGCACGTCATCGCAGATGATGACACGTGCAGTAGCATGCCAAGCAACAGCACGTCAATACAAATGGGTAAATATTTAAAGATTTGAATGAGGACTTGAAATACATCATTCAAAAGCCATTGTCCGCTGTAACCTGTCACCATATTAAAAATATCATTTTTGCATAACTTTTTTTCGGCAGCAAGCTGCATAGCCCAGAATTTAAGTTCATCAATGAATTGTACCACCAAGGTAATTCTTTTGTCTTGATTAGATGCACATTTTGGCTATAGTTTTAAATTATTTTACAAAGATGAATGTCTGTTGTCACAGGTGACATCATTGACCTGGAATCCTGTTGAGACAGCGGATTACTATATTGTGACAGCTGGGAGAAACAGTAGTCATGAAGTGCAGCTTAGCACAAATGACACCTGGGCTTCATTCTTTGAGTTCCAGTGTGGTCAAATTTACTTTCTGACCGTGAGGGCTGCCGACTCAACGTGCACCAGCCGCCCCAGCGAACCGTTGCTGCTTAAATCAGGTAGACTTTACTTCCAGGTACCGTATGAAAGACTTAATTTTTTTGCATTGAATTTCACATAGGTTTAAATGAACTTAGCTCAGCCATGCAGGATCTTTGGGTCTAATTATAAAAAAAAAAAAAAAAAAAGACAACAAAAAACTTATGGACAACTGATTTAAGAATGGAACATTCTCTATCACATATTTTCTTAAGCAAACCTTTAAGTGTTAACAATTGCGCAAAATATTTTTTCTTTACCAACTGCCTATTCCGAGATCCATCAGGTGTAAAATATTTGAGACTTTAACATAATGTTGCGTTATCACGATTATTAGAAGTGGTCCAAAAGTATTGATTGAAAAAAAGATTCAGAATCAATATAACTGTCACAAAATCCGTTTTATTCATTAAAAAAACAAACAAATCCTGTCGGCTACCGATCAACTCCACCGAATGTGCCCAATCAAAGAAGAGACAACAACATTACGTTACACGCCAGCGGCAACTTCAAAATAAACACAGCAAATAATACATGGATGTCAATATGGCCCGAGTATGCTTTTATTTTGAAGTTGGCCTTCGCAGCGGCAAATGCTACCTGTTGGCTCTACGTATCACATAAATGTAAAAAAAGCAACTCTATTGTCTCCACTTGTTATTTCTGTCTTCACAGACTGGGGTTGATCATGATGATTCTTTGAAGCAGAATTTATTGTCAATCAAATCATTATTGACTGAAAATGAATTCAGAATCAAATCATAGACCCAAATATGAGAATTAAATTGCGAGACCATCAACAATTTCTACCCCTAAATTGGATTCTCCATGTGAAGACAAATCAGTAATGTTAAATTGGTAGAAATATAATTGATCATTTTTTTGGCCTTTTTTTTTCTTAAATATGGAATTTCCAAGCACTGAAACGCAGTCTCAAGCATCTGATTACAGTTAATTGCCTCCAAAAGATTCACGGTCTTCTAGGGTTCATTCTCATGTTATTTTATGCACTGTTGCAAGTTGTAGGATTTTCAAAAATGTCAAATGTCGACTTTCCTCCCTAAAGAGCCTTGTCAACCTATCGGAATCATCAGCTTCATGAACTGTGAGTCTAACATCGCTGCGGTATCATGGACCGGCTCAGCAAGTGCCGAGTTCTACACTGCCAACATAACGGCGCAAGATGGTCAGTCACAAATCTGCATGTCTGAAAGTCTGCAGTGTGGCGTGCCAAACATTCCCTGTGGTCAGAATTACACAGTAACAGTTGCTGCTTCCAATGGAAATTGTTACTCTGAACCCAGTGAGGAGAGCACGCTCAAGTCGGGTGAGTTTTTACTTATTTTTTTGTACAGTATGTGTATGATCAAACAAAAACAACGACCTAGCATTTGAAAGGACATTTGGCGTCGCTTCAAGCGGTGTTGATTAGATTCACAGTCAATTTTCCAATCACTTGCCCTTGAGCATGAGTGTTGTCATCTCTGTCATTTTCAAAATTATATTCGTTGCTCTCACCTGCAGCGCCCTGTGTTCCAACTAATGTGAATGTGAAACTCGACTGTGCAACCAATGAGGCTGTTGTTACCTGGAATGTAAGCAGGGGGGCGCTGTCGTACAAAGTGACAGCTCATAGCACGCAGTGGAACCAGTCTGAATGTGAGAGTACCGGGTCAACTTGCACCTTGACCAACCTGACCTGTGGTCAGTCCTTCTTTGTCCAAGTGGTGGCACAAGATGATATGTGCTCCAGTTTGCCAAGCATCCCTACAGAGTTCAAATCTGGTACAACAAAATGCTATCTTTTAAGTGTCGCATGTGCGCTCATTTGCGTCGTACTTTTTTTTATATTAAATAATTGATTTCCCCTTTGTGTTTAAGTTCCTTGTAAACCCAACATGAGCTCAGTGGTTCTAGATTGCTTCACCAACTCTGCCTCAGTGGACTGGGTTTTGTCTGAGGGCGCCTTGAACTACACAGCCAGAGCCCAGTCTTCGACTGGCCACGAGTCGACCTGCATGTCCAATGACACCAACTGTGAACTTCTGAATTTACACTGTGGCCAGATGTATAACGTTGTCACTATTGCGTCAGACGAGAAGTGCCACAGCCCCCCTAGCACCGTTTTGATGGTTGAATCAGGTAACCATTAGTTCTGACCAGTGCTTGGCTTCTTCCCGTTTTTTTTTTTTTTTTTCCTTCTTTAGCAGGAGGTGGTATACAACTGTTTGACCTTTGGGATTTGCTTGCAGGAAGAGTACTTATGCCCCCTACTGGTCAGGGACCTTCTCGTGTCTACACAAAAGTTTCCTTCCAAGCAATCAACTTTCAAATACCACCCACTGAGTAAATACTGCTAATTGATTACATGGGTTGCAATTTGCTGGCAATCAGTCTATGATGTTCGCTGCCTACTGCCCGAAGATGGCTGGGATAGGCACCAGCAAGCCAGCAATCCTTGTGAGGAAAAGCGTCTATAGAAAATGGATGGTTGGATGTTTACATGGGATTATATGTGTTTTAAATGAGATATCATACATTTTTCCATCACTACCCACCTCAATTCACGTTCATGTTGACTCATAACACTTATTTATCTATTTTCCATTTGCATTTACTGGAGACATCTTGACAAACTTAGTTTATTCACCCGGCACCCAAAACACATCCAGAACCAAACTATTTCACTGCCCCTCTTCCTCACCTTAAATTCTTTTTTTACGGCACAGAATTGCATTATAACCTTCCATTTCCTCACCAGTGCCTTGTCCTCCTGAGGGAGTGGAAACACTTTTGGACTGCTCTACAAACACAGCCCAGGTGCAATGGCAGGCTAGCATGGGTGCTGATACCTACATGGTCCAAGCAGTCAGTGGGGAAGAAGAGGAATCTGTCTGTGAGACAGAAACGTCACCTTGCATTCTCGCAGATCTCATGTGTGGCTCCACCTACAATATCAGTGTGGTCGCCCTCAACAGTGTGTGTAATGTGTCACAAAGTGACGCAACGCGGCTTAAAGCAGGTATGCACACAAAAGTAAACATGATCAAATTGGTTACACATTTTTAATCGTAATAATGATAATAAAAATAATGCATTAGTTTTAAGCACATTGGTAAATTTGCATATTATTGTAATATTAATGTGTGTCCCTGCGTGTGTTTTTGTCCAGTGCCCTGTGTTCCACAACAGGTTGAGGCTCGGATGCTTTGCGAGTCTGGTGCTGTGGCAGTGTCCTGGGAGCCCAGTAAGGGAGCGCGATCCTACACAACGGTGGCCCAAGGCAACAGTGGCGTTGCATACATGTGCAATAGCAGTGAGACAACATGCCAGTTCAATGATATGATGTGCGGTCTCAACTATACTATCACTGTTAGTGCCACAGATGAAACCTGTACCAGCACTGGAAGCACCGCCGTGGACCTCAACGCAGGTATTATTTAAGTAGCATGCACTTGAATTGGCTGTTGTGACTAAAAGACGTCATTCATGTACAGTGCATTTTAGTTAAAAAAAAAACAGTTTTTAAACTCTATGATTTGCATCTATGTGTTTAAATTTTGTCATAGTCCGTCTTTAAGGCTGAACTCAAATCAAATTCACTATAACAAACTTTGCAACTAATGATGATGATGCTACTTAACTCATTGAATCCCAAAGACATATTTTTACATTCTATATTAGGAGACCAGATATTCAATCACATGTACTTTTTTATATATTTTTTTTCAAATGTTTGGCTAAAGGAGGCTCTAAAAATGACGGGTACTACATGAATTAGTTATTAAAATAATGTATTACTATAGTTAATTAAATATTAAAAGAAATCAAATACAGTAATTTAAAACAATTAAGTACTAAACCAATTAATCAATTTCGGTATGAACATTTTCTTTAGGTAGTAAATTACTAAAGTAAATAAATAACTAAATAACTAAAGTAAATTCATTTGGTACTAAATTAATCTCTAGTACAGTACTTAATTACGAGAAACAAAATGACTAGATAGATGGATGGATGGATGGATGGATGGATGGATGGATGAATGGATGGATGGATAGATAGATAGATAGATAGATAGATAGATAGATAGATAGATAGATAGATAGATAGATAGATAGATAGATAGATAGATAGATAGATAGATTGATTGATTTTGTAAAAAGGTACCTGAAATTGATCGATAGATAGATAGATAGATAGATAGATAGATAGATAGATAGATAGATAGATAGATAGATAGATAGATAGATAGATAGATAGATAGATAGATAGATAGATAGATAGATTGATTGATTGATTGATTTTGTAAAAAGGTACATGAAATTCTATGTCGAGACACTGCTAAGTATTGTGGTGAATTTCCATAACACGGTAGCGATCCTGGCTCGGTTGCGTTTCCGGAATCTGCCACCAGGCAATGTTGGTTGGTGATGAAAATGAAGACCTCTTGGAATGGGGAATCTTGGTTAGAAAAAGATTTATTCTATAGTTTCATACTGCTGATGTTAACGCCCGCTCGGTCAAGATGGCGAGTGCCAACATGGCCTTCTATTCTTCCTTTAAAGCCCTGCATCTCCTCCTTCACTACTCAAATTACATGTCTGTGGCAAACACTCATTGGTCAAGAGGTCAGGACCCAAGGAATGCCTTACTCTGTGTTATCTAATTTAAAAGTTATACTGACAAATCTACTGCAATGATGCTTTAGCAAAGTACTGAAAAAATAAATAAAAGTGAATGAACATCCCTAAATACACTTCACTATGAATACATCTTTGGGATTGAATGAGTTAAAACTATGTATTTAAAGTTAAGAAGAATGTGGCTTTTAAAAATTGTTGAATGTGGCTCAACATAATATTTCTGCCGGAGCTGTAATATTAATTTTTCATACTTCATTCCCACCTGTGTCTGCGTAGTACCCTGCGCGCCACAAATAACAAAAGCAGAGATGTCATGCAGCGACAACACAGGTATTGTGTCTTGGGAAGAAGGTGATGGAGTGTCCTCCTACGTTCTGCAAGCGTTTGGACCCACTGGTCATGAGATTGAATGTAACAACACGGGGTCGAGTTGTCAGCTACCTAACATGCACTGTGGGCAGCTCTACAACCTAACGGTGACCGCTCAGGATGGACGCTGTGATAACAGTCATACCTACCTTAATTTGCAATCAGGTAACCCTCAACAGATGATTTTAAATGCTGCACTAATATAGTAGTTGAGAAGTGTTCAATTGTGTCACCTCATCTCTCGTTTAGTACCGTGCAGGCCGACCAACGTTAAAGCTTCTCAGCATTGCCTCTCACACGCCGTTACTGTGTCATGGGAGCCGGCTAGTGGAGCAGTCTCCTACCTTGTGGTGGGTGTCACTTCAGATGGAAGCCACCGGACCGAGTGTAACAACACTTTGACTTCTTGCCATATGGACAAGTTGCTGTGTGGACAGACTTATAATGTGAGCGTGTTTGGTCAAGATGAGTCCTGTTCCAGTATGGAAAGTGAAGCAATATTTGTCCATACAGGTACCGTAATGTCTCTGAATTGCTGGAAAATAAATAATACTATGTTTACCATCTTGTATTGTATATGTACAATCTTTTAAGTATCTCTTGCTCTTTACCCTGCAGCTCCTTGTCCACCGGAGGACGTGACCATTGATGCACTTTGTGATGAGAGTGCCATATCGGTGTCCTGGTCCCAAAACCCTGATGCCCATTACGTGCATGTAGTGGCAGTGAGCCGCAATGGGACAAGACTCTTCTGTAACTCAAGTGGCACAGTCTGCACTTTTGATTATCTACAATGTGGCGAGAGCTACAATGTCACAGCAGCGTCTGTAAGAAATAACTGTGAAGGCGAGCCAAGCCCTCCTGTAGAGGTATATTCAGGTAAATCTAATATTTATCAACGTTTAACTTTAATCGTGGTATACTGGCGATCTCAGAATGTTGATGACATACTTACAGGGGCAAATGAGCCTCAAGCAGAATGCTACAAAAACAGAAATTAAGCTATGAACAAATAATGCAACCAGGGAAAAAACACAGCCGAAATAATCCACACAAAAAAAAAGAAATCACAAAAAATAATACAAAAAAAAAAACCATACAGCGCTTCAAAAGAAAAGCAATCACACACATACACACAACACACTGAGAAAGAAAGAGAAACTGAGAGAAACGACGACAGATGTCGTCATATGTTGCATTGAAGAACTCCTTTGCGTACCAGATTAAATATATTTTCAAACTCAGTATAAAATTCTGCAGTTGATTAGAATAATACAATGGCACCATGTTTCTTTTGCAGTGGCCTATGTACATCTATACCGTCATAGAATTGTTTGCACATAATCATCTCATAATGTTATTTATCTGAGTTATTGGTCATGCAACCTGTAAGAGTGGATATATATATATTTTTTTTGTAGCTCCATGTACGCCCACTAACATACACACCCATCTGGACTGTGTAACCAACTCCGCCTGGATGATGTGGGACTCCTCTGAAGGAGCTCTCAGTTACGTAGTGTTGGCTCAAGGTGATGGAGGTCACAACTCTACCTGCACCTCCATGTCCTCCCCTTGTAATGTTCCGGATCTAAAATGTGGGATGCATTACACCTTCCATGTGACTGCTATCAACACACACTGCCAGAGCAATCACAGCTCTACCTTTGAGCTAGCGACAGGTATGTCACAGTAAAATATATTTCACTGTTTTAATTTATGGGTGACTGGATAGTTTGCAAGAATGTATCACAATGTAATCGAACAATTAGGAATGTCCCTGAAGAAGACATTGCTTGGATGGCATCATATTATGCTCTGCAAGCTGTATGTACATTTCATTATTAATGGTGCCTTTCACTAATTTGCAAGTAACAGTTACTGACTTTTAAACAATGATGACAATCAGGTCCTGTCAGTCCTGCTCCTCTTTGGCCTAAGGGACACGACAAGCACCATTACCAAAAACAATTGTGGAATTGAACTATCGTGAAATTTGGACTCATCAGACCACAGCACACTTTGTATTAATTGTGCTTGGGCCCGAACAAGTGGTGTTTCTGGCTGAATACATACGCCTTTTTATTTGCATTGTAGATTTTTTTGATAGTGACAAACTGTTACCTGACAAAAGTTTTGGTTGGTTTCTATTCTGAAGTGTTCCTGATTTCCTTGCAATACATATACACAATGCCAATTTTCAATACAGTGCTGCCTGAAGGGCTTGAAAGATCCTCAAATGTCTAACTGCAAACCCTTCTGACATAACCTACGTGATGTGTTCTGCAGGTCCTTGTGCCCTAACCTCAATCAAAACAGTGACACAATGCAACAGTGACAGCATCCTTGTCGAATGGGAGATGTCAAATGAGACGCCATTTTACATAGTCATCGCTGAAGGACATGACCAATCCATGATTTCCTGTAACAGTACCTTAAGTTCTTGTGAACTCCAGGGTGTCCGCTGTGATATGCATTATAGCATAATTGTATCAGCTTCTTCTGATAAGTGCAGCAGCATTAGAAGTCCACCAACAAAGATTAAAACAAGTACAGTATTTATTTTTTCATCTTCACCAGTATATCTTGTTTTTCCTTATAGAAAAAATAATTACTTTAATGAATCCTTCTCTAAGATCAAGATAACATATTTTTACATAGAGAGAGACCATATGTGTTCCCTCGCTACTTCGCACTTCAATTTCCACGCCCTCAGTGCTCCCCGTTTTTTTTTCATGAAAAAAAGAAGCAATATTGCCGACATGACGCACATGACAGGCACTCTTTGGATGTTGACCTAGACTGGAGCCAGTAGCTTTCAAATCAAAATTTCAATTTATTACAACTTGTAACATCTTCCAGATGCTCTATTTTGTTCTCAACGTATTGTTCCTGCCACGCGGTTTAACTGCCAAAAATGAGGGAACACTGTACAACAATTTGTTTTGATGGTGAAACTACACTCAACAAATGCATTTGTAATTTGATCTTTTTATTTAGTTCCATGTGCACCAAACAATCTGACTGTGACGTCATCTTGCGAGGACAACGGCGCCATAGTTACATGGGCCCACTCTCCTGTGGCCACATCATACCTGATGACAGCGATAGGTAAATCCGGACATGTTGTGAACTGCAACACCTCTATGAATAATTGCACACTTGCTGATCTACACTGCGGCCAGCAATACAACTTGAGCCTCAGTGCTAGGGGAGAAAACTGCACCAGTGAACCTACCTCTGCATCTTTCAGAACAGGTAAACAAATACGCAACTATTCCATTTGTAATGACTTAGGCACTTCCAGAACTTTCATAGTGAATGTAAAGTATGTTAAAAAAACACACACACACACACACACACACACACAATTTCAGCCCCATGGTCAAACTGTCCCAAACCAAGAACAAGTTTTTTCTGCTTGGGCAGGTCCACGGTGTGTTGGCACTTATCCATTTTAGTCTCTAGCATATTGAGACATACCTGGACACGAGTCCGGATAGCTTCCAGCTCTGGCCTTCCTGTGAGGAGTTTGCATGTGCTCCTTATGCCTTTTTGAGCTTTCTCCAAGTTCTGGTTTCCTCTCAAATTCCCCAAAACATGCATGTTAGGTACTCTGTGTTCTGTTATTGGTTGGCAACCAGTTCAGGGTGTCCACCACCCTAACCCACATGCATACATACAAACAAAAACAAAAGCGGGTAGAGCAACAACAACATTAGGTTGAGTAGGGTAAGGGTAGAAAACTGCATTCAACCTGTCAAATTTCGTGGCCGTGTGAGCACTCGCATGTCATTACCCCAATAGCTTTTGTTACCAGGTTTTTAAGATGGAACAAACTATGGGTGAAAATAAATTGCAATTAAAGGTGCAATCATTGGCCACAGTTTTTTTCTTTGTAGATTTACCCCTGACAACAGCATTTTATAGCCAACATTTGCTATATGTGAATTGAATATCGCAAAAATTGCATATTTTGGCCTTTTTTTTTTTTTTTTTTTAGATTTTCACCATATGCTTGCAATGCATTTATTGCATGGGTCTTTTTCCTTTGCAGTGCCCTGTTCACCTTCTAACCTTACAGTGGATTTTGAATGTGAGGACAATGCTGCCATACTTACATGGAGCTCCGCTGAGGGTGCTGTTAAGTATTATGGCTGTGCCCAGACCATGGATGGAGAAACTCTTTACTGTCACAGTGCCAACAATTCCTGCACTATCAAAGGACTGCAATGTGGTGGCATGTACAACTTCTCAGCTGAAGCCTCAGACGGCTTCTGCAACAGTTCGTTAAGTCCGTCCGTAGAAAAAGGAGCAGGTAATACCTACATCTATAACAGGAATAGGGAACTCCAGTTCCTTGAATGCCGTACCCAGTCTGTTTTTAATGTCTTAATGTCTTTAATGTTTAATTTAAGCAGAATGAATATGACTGAGTCATTTCTTTGTCTTCCCTTCTTCAGCTCCATGTGCTCCCCTTGTTCTTGATGTTGGGATGCAGAAAACAGACCAAAACCACTGGCTCATGACCTCATGGGAAACAGTCAATTGTTCTGATGTTGAGTACTTATTGGAGATATCCGGTCGAATCCATGACAGCCCACAAGCCTTGATGACTCTCACTTCTTATTGGCTATCTGTGCCATACTTTGAGACTCCGATGCCTTGTGGCACAAGATACAACCTTACAGTTCGCTCAAGGAACTCTGCTGGAACCAGTGAACCTTCTCGTGCTTTTAATGGTGTCACAGGTAATGCAGTCCCCTGGTGATGCGTTTACTGTCATTGTGGATGTTACAGTACAGGCAGTGTTGGATGAATTTTAAAAATTAGTGAAAAATACTAAAGTTCTGGTTGAAGGGCTATAGTTTGCTATCTTCTTCATGGTGACAAGCAGACTACAGGTAGTTTTGGTATTGTTTAAAACTAGACGTTTGGAAGACCCTCAGAAATTGTGTGTAGGGTGAAATGCTAAATGAAAAAATATTGAAACATAAAATGATTTTGAATGATACTGGAAAATAGGAACCGATATCGGAAGATATAAAAGGAGGATGGTAATGTTAGATGAAATGAATGTTATTCTGAATGAATGAATTGGATATTTTTTCTTCTTGTTGGCCTTTTTTAAATTGGGAACATTGAATGAGACAAACAAACAAATGAATGCAATACAACACATACACCATCCATTCCATTCGAGTAGCTTTTGATACTTTTTCTGCAACAACCAACACTTATCCAGTGGCCTGTCATTGCATAAACAAAAACAACAATGTGTTTTTCAGTCACAAATATTTTCGCAATTTTCACTTGTTTGTGAATGCTATGTGACTAACCATTTGGAAGTGTACAATTCTTTGTGGGAATTGTTGAATGTGCATTAGTGGATCGGCGGGCATAAGTGTCTATTTTATTAAATACATAACACACCGATACAAGATATTCACACAAAGATCCTCAGATATCATGTGTGTCTAAAGGTTCGTTCCTTCTCCGTACTCTAGAAAGCAGTGTTGCTCTCCGTTAAATGGGAACAAGCCGTAACCAGTTTTCTTCTTTAAAACTGGAAATTGAAAGCCAGAAAACTCTCATTAGAATTTCTATAAATGTGTTCATTTAACACGAGTCGGGGAACAAAATATAATCCAGTTAATTTTCTTCTTCTACACCATTAAACAGCAGTGGCCAATACAAGAAAAGCGTCTTCTGAGTGAAAGCAAAAGATTATGAAACAAACTCGGGGGAAACAAATCACACATGTATTGTGAAAAGACAAATCTCTCCATATACAACTGAGCTATGTTGCTATCAGTTATCTTAATTTCATTAAAAATATATTTTAAAAAAATCCATAATTTTAATGAACGCGCATGTGATCAGATTTTTTTTTTATTAGATTATAAATTATTTTTGTTTTACAGTTTATTTGTCTATGCAGCAGGCACTTTTTATTCTCCATTCCTTCTTTATACAATTTACAAGAAGAAGTGAGAATCATAACCTTTAGGTCGAACTGAAATCTTCTACTGTATTGTATAGTAAAAATGTTGCTTGTGTGAAACGTTCCTCTCCTTGACATGGCAAAATTTAGGATTAAGAAGTTTAAATCTCTTGTCAACATGTCCTGCTTTATTTTGTAGTTCCATGTGCACCGATGAACGTTCAATACAATGACATCAGTCAGCCTGCTGTTCTTTCCTGGGAGGCATCATTGTTCGCCACAGGATACAACGTCTACGATATCTCAGGGGGAAAAAGAGTCTTGCTCTGCACCACTGCTGCCCTTTCTTGTCAGTTGGCCAACATCATTTCTGATTCCACTGAGGTGACAGCGAGCAACGCCGCTGGAGAGAGCATCTCAAGTAGAATTATTACAGGTTAGATGCTGTTTTTGTTCAACATGGCAAATTCCAGGGCAGGGATAGCCAAGTCCAGTCCTCCAGACCCACAATCCAGTCTGTTTTTTATTTTTCTCCTCAACCAACACACCTTTTTCAAATGATCAGGTCACCAGCAAGGTTTGCGGAAGCCAGATAACGACCTTGATTTGGATCACGGGTGTTGGTTAAGGGGAAACATCGATCATCAGATCAGACTTGGCCATCATTGCTCTAGAGATTTTGAATACATTCCTCAGTTGTTCATAGGCATAGGACGATAACTGGACTGGCAATATATTGCGGTTTTAGAAGTCATGGTTATTTAAAAACCATCCAAGTCTGCCAAAACTGGTACCATATTTTTTGGAGTACAAGTCAAGTTTTTTTCCTCATTTTCAATCCCCATATTAGGGGGGGGGGGGTCGACTAATAATCGCATAAATCAAAACAGAACAATTTTATTCCACACATCTGTGTTTCAATTATATTCATTCGAACGTGAAATAAAACACATGTCATTTACAAGGCTTAAAATGATGGTTTTAGTATGCATTAGATAGTATGCATTCGTTTTGGAGTGTTTACACAGAACATGGTAAAATGCACTTACATCAAGCATTGCCTCTTTGTTGTTGACGACAAGGCTGCGTGAGTAATTTTTTTTGATGGACTTTGACATATGAAAAGGAGAAGATGGCTTAACTTGTCTCCTTCAGCCTGTGGAATAATATCAATTAGAGGTAAGATCTTAAACCCAAGCCCAAGCAGGGCCAAGTCCGGCCTAAAATGTCATTCCTTATGTTCGGGCTGGGTCGGGCCAGGCTTCTATCTTGCTGACTTTTTTAAAATAAATATACGTTTAGAAAAATGTATACTAAAACGATGTGTGGAATGTGGATACTTAACTAAGGAATACTTGTTATAAAATAAATAATTTCGATAAAACAGAGAAGGCACTGTAAGGTAATTTCTGTTTAACTACTATACGAGCCGCAGGGCCAGAGCATGTGAACGTCGCCCTCTTAATAATCTTAATATATCTTTTCCCATTTATTTGATTTGCATTATTCTATTTAAAGCCTAGTGGGCTGCATTATTTCTCTTAATTAAGAAAGTGCGCACCAATGATGGACAGCCTTAAATTTAAACCTGTCAACTCTTAAAAAAATCCATCATTGATGGAAAATTATCGGTTAATGTAACCTCTGCAGACGCAGAAATATAAAAGATGTGAATGTTAATACAGTCTTGTTAAACGTAGATTTTGTTATGAAAGGCTTTAATTTGTTATCATAAATCACCTCCTCCTCTTGAGTCCTCACAAATAAAATATGACATTTCGGGCTTGCTTCAGGCTGGGGCCTGTAAATCAAGTTAATTGGTCGGGCTCTCAGGCTGAGTCGGGCTTTAATACCCACGCGCCTGGGTTTGGTCGGGCTGGATTTTTTTAGGCCCGATCTTACCTCTGATATCAATAATAGAAATCAAATTTCAACAACTGTTAACTACTTCTTACAGCGTTTATATAGGTTACAGGTTAGTCTAAAAAATAAAGCATTAATTTTCACATGGCATGAGATCATCCCCCCCCCCCCCCCCCCATAATACTGTACCTGTATACCATCATATGATACACGACACTATTTTGATATTGAATTGATTTGATGATTTTTTTAAGATATTTTTATTTTATACTATTTACAGATATTTCAGTTACAATTGGGTATGTTCAATCAGAAATAATTCATGCATATGTCTTTTAGTGAGCAAAACCCATGTTGTTCACCGTGTTTTGATTTATTTTTTTTTACATTTTTATATAAAGCATGGTAAATGTTTATTTTAAGCATAATCTGTACAGCATTTTAAATGCTGTACAGTATGGTATATTTTATTTAGGAATCAACCACAGATGCTGTGATTTCAATCCCGTGAAATCATATTCAGGGATATCGTAATATTTTTGCTAAAGGTTATCATACCGTCAAAATCTGATATTGTCCCATGCCTAGTTGTTCATGAAGTTCAGTCAATTTTGAAAGGAGCTGTCCTTTCGAGTCAGTATGAAGGCTGTTACAGTATATGCCCTCCTGTTGGAATCTAACTAAATGGTTACTCAAATACTTTTTCAGACAGAAATACATAGATAAGAATCCTTTTATGAAAATTGCTGTTTTGAATGTACTGTAAATATCATCATAAAATAACAAAATCCAGTGCTCTTGGTCTTGCCAGGTCCAGAAGAAACGCGCAGGAAAAGAGATTTACGGGCTTCACTGATCCATGCCAACATTGACAAAGGTTCATTGTTTTAGATATAAAATATTAAAATAACTTGTGAATATCAAAATAAACTGTCTTTAAAGCTCTCATTCCTCATTATTCCTCTCAGCTCTTGAAATCCCAAATATTCTAAGCGTAACAATAAATGGAACATCCATATATGTGCGGTGGACGACAGTAAAAGATGCAACTGAGTACGCGCTTGTCATCAAGGCGGAGGCACATGGAGAGCAGCATTATCAACCCCAAGTAAGAATCATAGAGGGACATTTTCACACTGAGACTGACCTCCAGCCCAGGACCACCTACTGCATCAGACTGGCTGCCAGAACTCCCATCAGCCAAAGTGACTACAGCAGACCAAAGTGCAGAACCACTGGTGTTCTCAAAGACCCTCTTTAAAGATCATTAGACTGTACAGAAATAACATTACAGTATGTTGGATAGATTTCTTCTGTGATGAAGGATGATTGAACTTGCAGAGAATCTTTATCAATTGTGCATTGGTTTTTTGAATTGTCATTGTACTATCTGTTAGCTCATAACAAGCTATTGTACATTCTTGTGGCTCGTGTGTTGAATCATCAATATCAATTCATTCCAATTCCATTATTTTAGATGCTTCTTCATATTAATATGAATACATTGAGACCCCAGAAAAAAAAGTTTAGAACAGTAAAGTGTGTGTGAAACGACTGAAGTGACCATTTTGTTTTTCAGTTGAATGTTGTGTAATGGGCGATGTGTGATTGCGAACAGCTCCAGCAAAACCCATGTAACGGGTCAGCATGCGGCTGCGGCGATAAATGTGCTAATTTTCAAGTGTCCTTGCAAAGTCGAGGGTCCGGGTCGGAAAAATGTACGCCAAACCAAATTTATGGTGCTCATTTAAGAACATTACTAAATGGCTTATACTCACGGCTTGATTACATGTTTTTTAATTGAAAAATATAAAATGTGTACATGTGATGTCATGGAAAACGGCATGTGGAATGGCACAAAAAAAATCGTTTTTTAAATTTAACTTCTATTTACATAAACTATTGATTCGTCCAATCTAGTGGAAATTTGTTTTTGTTTTGTTTTTCCTATATATCTTTTGGCTCATTTGAGCTTCCCTACTAAGTCCAAGTGCGCTCAGTATAGGTCATCCTGTGCGATGGTATCCAGTCCAATGGTGTCCAATGATGCAAATAATTAACTTTGCTGTTTTGTCACGATAAAATGGAGAGTGCAGCAAAACGCAGGATATCTCAGGAGGATATATTTAACGCATTTGTAATTCATTGACTATTATACAGTTTAAGTTTACGCATGCATGCAAAATTGCTTGATAACATTTCTATTTTGTATAATAACGGTTTAAAATGAAGTCACTGAATGCAAAATAAAAAATGAATGCAGTACACGGAAAAAAATGTAAATGGTCGTTCAAGTGTAAATGACTATTACAGGAGTTCTGCGAATGCTGCTGGTTGAATGCTTTTATATATATTTTTTAATTCCTCTTTGGCATGATTCCCTCTTTTTCAATGTGTTTTTGTTTACTGCAGTTGACAGTTGCGACCCTAAAATCAAAGTTTATTGGCTTATACCTCGAATATGGTTTCACCGAGAATAAACGGCTATAGAAAACAGATAAATGGATGTACGGTTACCTTTTAGAGAATCGAAAAAATGTTGCTGAAGAGCCAACATCGCCATCTTGCGTTAGGAGTGCCTATAGTAGTTATTTCTGTCCCGGTAATTGAACTTGGTAGTTTAACTATAAAACAGCGAAGGAAATGTATCCGCCGTTCAAACCGTCGCTTCACAAGCAGAGACATGAGTTTGTCGTTGATTTCGTCAGGAGGAATAACCCCAAAAAGGTACGATTTCTTTTGAGCAACTCATCATCAAGCACCTGCTAGCAATGAGGCTCTCAGAAAGTTGAAGACTGGCCTGATGTGTCCTTACTTTAATTTACTCAACTATCGTGATAACAACATCGAGTCTGTCTTTTTGTATCATCATACATATCATAATTTGTTTAGGTTGCGGACTTTGGCTGCGGTGAGTGCAGACTTCTTCAAACGCTCAAGTTTCACCGTCAAATTGAATTGTTGGTCGGAGTTGACCTCAATGGTGACAAGCTGAAGAAAAAGATGTAAGTGTACAAACGACATACATATTTCTAAATCAATTCTAGGTAGTGAGGTTTAGCAAGTATGTCATTGTTTTTTGACATATATGAGACAAAATGTTACGTAAAATAAGTCTTATCCCTGGGTTCTAGTGCTACAATAACAAAGCCCCCGGTCCATCCATTTTCTGTAGCCGCATATCCTCACAAGAGTCGCAAGATTGCTGGTGGCTATCCCAGCAGCCTTCAGGCAGTAGGCGTGGGTCACCCTCAACTGGTTGTCAGCCAATCGCAGGGCACATAGGGACGAAAAACCCTTCACGCACCCAATTACATCTAAGGACAATTTACTATGTACAATACACCTGCCATGCATGTTTTTGGAGTGTGGGAGGAAGCTGGAGTGCCAGTAGAGAACCCATGCGGGCTCCGGGAGAACATGCAAACTCTACACAGGAAGGCCAGAACCAGCTGGAATTGAACTGGGGGTCTCTTAACTGTTAGGCGGAAGTGCTAACTGCTGTTCCACTGAGCGGCTCGCTATAACAAACCGTAACACAATTCTTTGTTAGGCCATCTGTTGAGAGGCTTCTACTTCGAATCTCAGGTCAGCCTCTCTTGTTTTTTTCCCCCCATGTTCTCTGGTTTCATCTCATATGTGTAAGAAAATGCATCCTCTCACTCAGGGTCAGTGCTGATATCCGTGTGTTCACAGGTCACTTAACAATATGAACACTTGCATCCGAATTTAAACCACTTTTATTATGCAGGCATGGATTGGCTCCTTTATCTACTGACTATCTGCAGCCAACTTTTGACCAAATGTGTGTGCAGCTGTACCAGGGCTCTGTCACACAAAAAGATGCTCGCTTCAGAGGATTTGACTTGGTGACTGGAATTGAGCTGTAAGGGGATTTGTTTTAATCATATCTTTTTGTTTTAAAGCTCATCGAAATGTGTTTTTTTAAATGCTCCGTTTCCTCCCTTGGATGTTTTCAGCATTGAGCATCTCCCCCTCGATCATTTGGACCAGTTTTCTGAGGTGTTGTTTGGATACATGGCACCACAAACGGTCATCATCAGCACCCCAAATTCAGAGTTCAACACTCTCTTTCCTGGACTGTCTGGTTTCAGGCACAGTGACCACAAGTTTGAGTGGACCAGAGTGGAATTCCAATCCTGGTATGTTTTTCTTTTCTTTTTCAATTAAACAATTTACAACCAACCAATAATATTAACAACTTATTCAACAACACACTATGTATACGTGTGCGTGTTCTGTGGTTGACTGAATATGCACTAAGAGCCTTGTTTGTTTCAAGGTCCCTGTATGTATGTTCGGAGTTTGGCTATAAGGCAGAGTTCACTGGTGTGGGACAAGCTCCACCAGGCCTAGAGGAGACCATCGGCTTCTGCACACAGATTGGTGTGTTTCATAGGCTCTCGGTGGACAGATATGGTGACAATGCGGAAGAGCATTTTCCATACACGCTGGTAAGTTAGCAGCTCTGTGGAGCGTTAATTTAGGCAATTTTGTTGACTAATGGATGTTGTGCAATCATTGTAAATGCATGCGTTTCCATGTTAGCTTTACAGTGTGACTTATCCCAGCCTACGTGACAACAACATTCTGCAAAAGACGGTTGTGAGTGAGTTGCTGTATTGGGCGGGAAAGATGAAGAATGAATGGCTGGAAAAACGGACAGGTAAGAATCAACCGTGCCGGTTTCAGAACTGACAGGTTCAACTCCCAACCATGTTTTTCACACTTCCAATTTTTTTTTTAACTCTTAATTTTGCCTTCACACTATTCCTCGTTGCAAGCTTGTGGGGGGGCGCATTTCTTGTTACGTGCTGGCAAGGTGGCTGATTGGAACTGAGCACGTGAAAAAAAATATCAGTATTTCTCTGTTAAACCTAATCAAACCCTAGCGAAACAGAACATGGAAAATACCGCGGAGAGTGACAAGCCGGTAGAAGGAGAGTTTGGAGAGGTCTTCTGGGCAGATGGTCAGCAACTGGAGTGTCATGCATCACACAGGTGTGTATCCAAATTCCAGACCATAACATTCCTATACATTCCATGTAGTTGTGCTTAAACACTGCCGTACGTTGGCGTCAGCGTAATTAAGTCGTGTGTTAACACCCTGCTTTGACGATCGGACGTGATTTTGGAACGTCATGTTGTTTGTATCAGGAATCGGAAGCAACAGTTGCAGTAGAAAGACTAGTCAAAATAATGCAGGGAGAACGACTTCAAAATAAAAGTGTGCCAAGGGCATTTGTGTCCATATACTATTTCACAAACGTTTACGTCGAATGGCCCTCTCATCCCTTTTCTGGTGTGTTTTACTGGTATGCAGGTCAGTTACAGTTAATGCTGTGAATGGCCTGATGTTTTTTTTTTTTTTTTCTGGCATATATTCTGATCGAGGATTTCCTCCCATGAACAATCTCCTTAATCTCCTTCTGTGATGTGTTGGTGAAATAGCAAGAGGGCGTGGGAAACCACAGCCAGTTGAAAAATGTTTTGACAGGTGGAGGAACAGAGCTGTTGAGAAGAGAGCGGATATTTGATAAAGAAACATTTCTTAAAAGAAGCATACAGTAACTGCAAGGATTCTGAGCTTGACTAATTTCTAATACGCTAACTAAACTATTCTAACCTCAATATATGTCTGACCCCGTTACATGTACTACCCTATATTTTCATCAGGCATGTGTCTGTTCCACTCCCCTTGCTCTGGAATTGCTGCCCCAAGTTACGTGAGCTAAGCGGAAGTCTGGGAAATCTGAGTCAACTAATTATAGATGATCCTCAAATTCAAATGAATCGACTGCGCTCTGCAATTATTATCTGCAGTCTGGACCAAGGTACCTTCGCCTTCTCTGTAGGTGCCAATTGTAATTAGTGTACAGCAATACATCAAGACAAAGGTGATACTATTATTTACTATAAATACTGAACTGAAATGCAGTGGTACCTGATATGGTCGTCATGTCTTTGTAGACCTGGATGATGAAGATCCAAACAACCTGACGGACAGTGGCTATTCAATGAGCAGCCATGCGGAAAGAGAACACTCGGAGACCGATTGTTCGTTCACTCTGTTTGAGTGTAACACTTAAGTTTGAGGAAAAGGGGATCTACGGATTAATTTAATATAAGGTAGACTGTGTTCAGAAGAAGTACAGCAATAAAAGAATTCCAGAGTGCAAATGTTTGTCTAACTTGATTTTATTTAACAGTGTAAGGTACATGTCATCCTGCACAGTTCAAGGAAGCAAAATTGATCTGAAGGGAAACAGGAACCACTGGGATTTAAACAACGCAATACATCACTTTACAGAAAAATACAAGTATCACTTTTACAGTATATAGACAACAGCTTCACAGAAGAGAGGAAGCAACCATGTTTGCAACAACATGTTAGTTACTCACATTACTTTACCTGTGTGCCACAGGTAAAACCAACACAATATAAACAGACTGGGAACAGATATTTGGCAGCACTAAACATATTTAACATCAAAGGAGTCTGGGACATGGTTTGTAAACAATACAAGGTAGCAAAAATGGCACAATATCAATTATGAATCCATTAAACACAGTGATACCTTGGCATACTCAACATGACATTTAAATCCTGCTGAAGACTGAAATAAAAAAACAAAACAAAACAATGATTTAAATATACAGGATTTTGTGCAGACTTGTCCTTCCAACTGGTGCTTCTGCGGGGTACTCGGTATGAGAAGGTACACGAAAATAAATCTCAGAACACCAGCAAATAAACATGTCAACGGGACATTTGTGCAAATCGAGGATGTTCACTTGATGAACGTTATGTAAACACCACACTTGGTTGTGACTTTATGGGAAGCGAGGTTCCATGGGACACCACCATTATTTGTTACTTTTTAAAGTGATATTGTACGATGCATAGGTTTGTTAACACCACGGGTAACGGGATTGAGTTTAAGAATGACTGCAACAAACGGATCATTTTAGATGTTTGATGCTAATTTTGTTGCTCAGGTTCCCATGTGTTGAATTTCCTACTCGTTTCAATGATTTATGAATGTATCAGTTTATGCTTTTTGTAGAGTGGAGCCTTTCTTTTAAGATATTACATATCTAAAAGTCATGAAAAAAAAGCTCACATATTTATAAAATGTGATCCATTTGAGTGTTTGGTTAGCTGTTAAGATGCATAACCAAATATTTGATACTTTACATAACCCGCTTAATCAAACATGTAAAAACAAGATTAAGATTTGGTCTCAAAGTTTTTTAACACAGAGAAACCTGGCATACATAGAACTAACTATTTCTTGTGTTTATTATATATGATTTTGGATGACTAAAATATATATTGTTTTTATTTAAGTACAATAATCCCCAAATGAGTAATGTTTGGGCATTTTCAAATTCATTTTCAGTCACTTAGCACATAAAACAACTCCATATTTTTGACACAGTAGAACAAAATAAACTGGTGTGTTAATTATATTGGTGCTATAGTTCAGAGTATAGGCAATGGCTGTAAACCTAATCCTCTTTTTTATGCTAAGGAAGCAAAGAGCTGCCATTGCATGATGACATCTTTCACAGGCAAACTTGTTCAAACACTTGAAAATTAAACGATAAAAACTTTTTTTTTCGTTTCTCATGATGCTGTGTTTGAAAAATGAAAAGAAAAACAATGTTATTTTGTTTTATTATTACGTCTTGCAGTGCATGATTTCTGAATTCCTCCCCATTTGATATGTTTGCCCATACCATGGAGTATCTGCTAGAATTTTTTTGTTTGTTTTTGCACAGGTCTATACCCTGTGGCATTATGGGGAAAAAATACAATGTTTTCAGCATTTATCCTAGAGGTACAGTATGTTCAAATGAGCTCGCCAGTCAAAATTGTTAGCTCCACATTGGCGGGCCCACGCTTGCGTACCTTGCAAGATGCAGCTGTAAAACAACATTCAGTCATCTTTGAAACTATTGTGCTATTTGTGTCCACTTGCCTCTGCTTGTGTCTAAAGGGTTAATCCAGACAAAAAAAAAACGTATAGAGTACAAGATGAACACTATAATTACAACATGGCTGTTACTGCTCTACTGAAAATAGTCAAATGGAGCACTGCTTTTTCTCTCTCTCTCTCTCTCTCTCTCTCTCTCTCTCCCTCTCTCTCTCTCCCTCTCTTTTGAAATGAGTCCATCAAAGTGCTTGTTTTAGCCACCGGCATGCTCAGTGACTCATTATGTGCTCTCTCCAGAATAATGTTGGCATGTGCATTACAACGTACATTGAAAATAACCAAAGTAGAATCCCGGACCTGACGGAATTACTCATAATACAATTCACTCACTCACTCACTCACTCACTCACTCACTCACTCACTAGTCTGGAATATGGTCTGTATCATAAAATATTCTGTCTTCTTTACAACAGTGTCTCACTAGATTCACTGCAAGAATATGCAACAGGATATTAAAGGGAATTAAAAAAAAAACTCTTATTACATAATTAAAAGGAACGTATTGAAAATGAACGACATTATCTTTCTACTGCAACCTATTCTCCAGTGAACAGGTTGGTTGTTATTTTCCCAGTTCACATGATCCCAAGCAGTTTGGCTCAAAAATCAGGTTACTTTGGATATATATGAATGGTGTCAATAAAGACAGCCCTTAATAAGTTAAAAAAAAAAAAAAAAAAGACTCATGTGTCACTGGACATTAAAATGACGTAAAAAAAAAAAAGCAAGTGTTCAGTTGTAGGTAGAAACACATGGAGGCGCTATTGTGATGGCTGCCACTCACCGTGCACCAAATACAAGACTGTGCAGATAATTAATATGATATGTAGCAGAAAGAAGATTGAAAAGGTCACAACCCTGCTTCCATTATTTTTTCTTTGGGGGGGGGGGGGGGGGGGGGGGGGGGGGTTGAGTTTAACGCTTTATCACCACTTGCTCATATGCTCCAGCACCAACCCTGCAATGTTGTGAAAAAACATTATGTAAGACAAAGGAAAATCATGCTGTACACATACATGTTTTTTTTCAATTTTTTTAATGATAGGTACTATTTAAAAAGTCTTCGTTTTTTTTGTTTTGTTTTTTTAAACACACGTAGAGAGGATGTCTGAAATTTTAAAGGCTATTAAATGAGCAATGAAACAATATAGTAGTTGGTGCTGACCTGGTCGGGAGATGATGGCTTCCAAGCGCTGTACTTCCCCCAGGCCCAACAAACAGACGTAAGCCCTCCTCTGAAAATCATCATAAAATCGTGTCATTCCCAAATGTAATGGCGGTCATTTGCCTTTCCTTCTGCTTCAAAACTGGCAAGTGTTTTTAAGGCACACTCATTTAATTAGGGCTGACTGATAATGCAGTAATAAAAATAATAATAAAAATAATGCAGTTGCTACCCGTTATTTCAATATTATAATTAGATCCTGCTAATTATTACTAAAAAAAAGTAACTTATTTTTAAATAATTTGGAAAAAAATGCATTACATTATTTTTGTAAGTATGCCTTTGTGCTCGCTATTTCCTACAGTATATATACTGAAGTGTATCTGCAAAAAGTCTGGAAGAGCGTCACACACAAAAGCCAGAAAAAAGACTGAAAAAATACTGTGCAGTGTATGCATTACCTTCTGCACTTGAGTCTAGAAGGTCAGGTGTGAAGTCTTGACTTTGCAGGATTTTTTCCACCACGTCGTCAGCATCGACTCGAGTATCATCCATTCTCTTTAGCTGTGACTCCATGGAGTCCTGCTTCACTGGATGCCTGAATACAAAGATATGTGGGAGTCATTTTGTTCTGCCCCTTTAACACATGAATTGGATTTGACATTTACTTCCACAAAAAGGCTATTTTTATTCTTCCAATAAAACATTAGGTTAAGCTGTCATCAAGACTATTTCTTTGGTAGCCAAAGCTATTTTTAGCATGAAATAGTATTGCTGCATGCCATCTTCTCATAAAAGTAAACCACATCCCGATAATAGGCTTTCTTCAGCTTATTACCGTTGGGCAGCAAACGGCATCGTGAGGTTGGCGATATAATGTTTATGATTATTACACAAGATGTTATTTTAAAGCCGCGTTGCTTTAATCGATTGTGGTCCAGACGATCGGTGTAGTGGTGGGACGTGCGTGTTGTATTAGTAGCTTGTGATCTAAGAATCACAGTTGTTAAGGTTTACAGAATGTATTTTTGTCATACAAAGCTAGCTTGTTTGATATGCAATGCAAGAATGGAATGGAATGAAGTGGCATTTTAAAATGGCACACGTGAGCTATGAGAGGGATGTTCTTGCTACAAAATTGCGTCCCTGCCTCAGCCTTCCATTATTCGGTCTCCCACAAAGGAAGGCGGTGATATTCTTTTTACAAACTCATGAAAATATATGAGCTACAAAATGAAAAGATTTCTGTTTGATTCATACTAGGATCAGCTCAGATTCTCATCCCAAATCACCATTCATGTTTACGTTGCCATTCTTACACATATTAGTCCAACAGATGAAGAATCCCAATTAGATTTTACTTTAAAAATATAAATATATATATAAAATATAAAATATAAATGTAGTGTAATGTATGCACTGAATATCCATGGACTTTGGGCTTTTTAAAGGGAGCTGTTCACTACTAAAAGGAGGCGTTCAAAAGGCTGGCTTTTATGTTCTTTTTCAAACAAAGGAAATGAGAAAAAAAACAAAAATGATCATTTGGGACTTGCTATTCTACGCCTACTCAAATCCCCATTTGAATCACATCTGATTCATGCACAGACGTACAGTTATGGCTAACATTCGTCATGGCACGTGTGTCTGTATATATGCTCGTATTTGTACAAGCGCATGTGTGTGTGTGCATGTGTCGAAGCTGTGATGGAAAGAGGCGGTATGCCGAGAAGAAAAAATGTTTTGAGCTGAGTTAGCAGACTAAAAAAAGGTGTGTAGCTATGCAATGTTGACACCAAACTAGTCAATCGCAAGATGTTTACTCCATGAGAAAAACATGTTGGGTTATTAAAGGTTGGGCACCTCTGTTTTATGGTCAGTAGTTTCAGTATAATCAGGACTGAAGCTTCACAGATACCTACTGAACTATGACAAAGCGCACCTATTAAGCCGTTCACAGGATGAAGCGCTCCCGACTGGAGAACCGATAGAGTAGGAAGAGTTGGTGCTGGAAAGTGGATGTTCAGGCAGAGCGGGACACGTCCTGGACTCTCTGTCTCTGTCCTCACTTGGTTCTGGGATGCTGCCGATGCCCGTCGAGGCGCTCCCCACCGAATGGTTCCTACGGTGACTGAACTCCGACATGCTGGATGAGCGGGAATGGCCCGTACTGTAGCCTGAAATGGAAAGGGGATGACATGGTAGTTCTCCTTAGAGAAGGGAACCATTTTTGTTTACCACCACGTGTTACTATGCAGAACCCATGTTTTTTTTTTTTTTTTCAGGCCAACCAGCTCAAAAGAATACTGATTTTAATATTACTTATCGTTAGGGATGGGACAAGAAAAAAATCCCACAAGACGGGATGTCTCATAAGATTGAGTCCAAAAGAAGGAATCCAGATGAGAATTTTGCAAAATTTGTAACATAAAATAAACACATTTTTTCCAGTTTCATTAGGATTTTTTTTTTTTTTTTTTTTTTTTACTGGGCAGACTGCAATAAAGTTAATGATATAGTGTTCAAATGTTAATTTAAAAGAGCCCGTTCGAATGCTATATTATTTTGTTGATGTAATAAAAGTGATGGTTGAGATCGATCCTGCCTCCCCGCTGCTATTCTTGTTGGTCGTGGGCACATCCGCATGGCTTGTACAGAATGAGGCGCGCGCGAGCCGGGGCAAAAATGGTCGCCTCGCTTTTCTGCTTGTGCGGCCCTTCAAAACAAGAGTTCTCTACTGCAATAAAATACAGAGCAAGAACAAAGTTTATCCGACGAAACGGGGGCAAAAAGGGGCAGAACAATAATACAATTCTTTACAGTACAGTACGTATAGAGTAATTATTTATTTGATTTGTATGGTGTTCTGACTTACACTGAAATTTGGGTTACAGCGCATCTTAAGAACAGATCCAGATCGTAAGTCATAGACCCACTCACTATATACATATTATATATATATATATATATATATATATATATATATATATATATATATATATATATATATATAGAGCGAGAGAGAGAGAGAGAGAGAGAGAGAGAGAGAGAGAGAGAGAGAGAGAGAGAGAGAGAGAGAGCTACCAAGCTGTCAATCTGATTGGCTGGTTTTATGGCACAAACATTTCATGTGTGCTGAACTGAGCGCACGCAGAGGACGACTTGAGCGAGCGAGAGCTCAATGTTGAACAAACGCGATGTTGAGATGTTGAGCGAGGGAGGGAGGAGTATCACGAGCGAGATGTTGAGCGAGAGAGGGCTATCGCGAGCGAGCAAAAAGGAATTTTGAGCGAGCAACTTCTTTTTCTGTGTTCAAAATCCATCGGCACTCGCTCAAACTCGTATCATTACGCGCTCAATAGTTTTTTTCCTGCGCTCAAAATCTGTTTTCGCTCGCTCAGTTTTATTTTATGCGCTCGAAATGTTTTTTTTTTTGCGCGCTCGCAATTGTGGCATAAATATAACGCCATAGTCATAACGCCCCAAATAATGCCCACAAAAAAAAAAATCTCATGCTGTGCAGGGACAAGAAATCATTTTAATCTCGCCAGGTCTCATCACACAAAATCTTTTACCGTCCCTACTGAAACTGAAAAACGCAAATGAGCCTCCGGAAACGGTTGAAACAGGAAGCTATGAACTTAACCCCATCAAAGAGGATTTGTTACAGCAACATCAGTAGAGACAATGTAGCACTCATGCTGTGGAAATTGAAAGCGGTCGATCTAACCTAATGTGGCAGGATAGACAGCTTCAACAATATTGGGCTATTAGTGCTGCAGTGACTCACTCTCCACCTCTTCTCATCTTTGATTGCCTTTCTCATCTTGAAAACCGAGGATCATGAAAACTTGATCCTCCCGCCTGACCCAGTTACTAGGGAAATTTCCGTTTTCACAAGTGCAAAACATCATGGGATGATTCAGCCAGAGTTGACAGTTTTCTGCGTGGGAAAAAGGCCTTACCTGAGAGTTTGGACTGTTGGCTGGCGTAGCTGGAAGTTCGCGAGTGGCCAGAGCCGCCAAGCTCATCAGACACCACAGGGCACTTGCCTTCTCGACTCTCTGCCGTGTTACAAAACGAGTTAGGATTCATTAAGTCGGTCGGGAAGGTTACACCTGAACATGTGTGAACTAGTTCAAAGTTCTCTTAAATCCGAATTTTGAACAACATAAAACTTTCGTCTTTAAATGACCATAAAATGGCGACCCATTTCTTAAGATTGCATGTGCCGGTAGATGCCACAATGTTAATTGCTAAATATCCAAACCATGGTTATTTGACAGTTCTGTATACAAAATGTGACTGCGATCACACAAGGGGCTCAGTAATCCTTCTCTTTGAAATCAATGTACAAGCAAATAGTTTGAAACACATTGCTATTCTGACAAAAAGACAATGTCCAAAAATTCTACGCAATTAACATGCTCTTTAAATATAGTTGGTAAAACCCATAACTGACAAACCAAAAGCACGTGTAAGTACAAACTCACAACTTTCATAATAAACATGCCCACAGACACAGTACAATTTTTAGATACAGAACATTGCCATATTAGAAATGCCTGCATTAGCTTAAGTTGTGCTTGTTTTTTTCCATTTCGCTCGCAATACAAAAAATGGTTTTAAAACCGCATGAAGCAAGAAAATCAAATTGTGGGTGTTCCCCATTCCAAAACCATGCATATTATACGCATACGCTCAAAGAGGGCAGTGAAAAGTAATTTTATATTGGACTTCTTTTCTTTGCGTTATTGTGCATTTTTCCATCTTGTCTCTTTTCCAACACGGGCTATCAAACTACTACTATACAGAATATGCATTATGCAACAACAAATCATACTTCTACTGGTATAACAATGATGCTATTTCTTATAGTAGCCACAACAATAACATATGTGCATAAAACAATACTTTTTCTCCAAAAGAGGAGGAAAAACTCCCAGACAATTTGGCCCACGACTTAGCCATCTAATAATAATTTGCCTCTTAGTGAAAACAAATTGGATAATCCTGATCTAAAGCTTTTAAACATATTTAGTGCTGTATTAGGCTCAAGTGCATTAAATAAAAATGTTAATTACTACTAACCCAAGACCACATACATTAGAAAGGCTAAAATGTGGTGTTGCATTTTTGTCAATACGGTGTTTGGAAAAGTGAGTGGGATGTGGGAGTGATTTGGCTCACCACAAGAGGATTTTTGTGAGTCACCTCCCCTTCTCCCCTCCAGCAGACTGTCTCCATCACCTTGGATCCCAATCACTGTTGCTGTAGAAGGTGGCCTGATAATGACAGATATTTTCAATTGTCAGAAAATGCATCATGATAAAGACAGCGATTTGAAACAAATCACAATTATGAAAAAGCCGTGACTATACAGGACAAATCAGATCTTCATATGAGAAAGAATACATTTTTTGGCAAAAACAAGCAAATGACTGATTTTCTTCTAGGTCAAAGCTCCCCCTTGAATTGATCCACATTTGTTTCAGGGCTGACAATTTTTTAACCTCACTGAAAGGAAGAATCTAGGATGGGCATAAGTGTGCTGTCTCAGGATGACGCTAACAAGAGCATATTAAATACAGATAGAAACCTGATATCATTATATAGGCTCTTTTAGTAATGGTTTGATTGATCTGGACTTTTTTTTTAGGCTGATACCAATTTTTGGCAAAAAAAACAAAAAACAAAACAGAAACATATATGGTACATTATTGTAGATTAATTGGCCAATTAATTTAAAAACAAAAAAACAAACTTGACTAAATGACTAAAATAACAAATTTTAATTAATTTTCATTTGTTTCCTCTCAACCCATTTCAATGGGCATCATTTCCTTGTGGATTTCACTGGCCTGACAACAACTGTGTATATATATATATATATATATATATATATATATATATATATATATATATATATATATATATATATATATATATATATATATATATATATATACACAGTATATGTATATAGTATATGTATATGTAGATACATTCATATATGGATATGTGTGATGAAAAACTATATTTAACTTATATTAGTTTAACATTTTTCACTAAGCCATGCATGAGAAATATTTGTGCAGCTAGGATAAGCTGACCCTGACAGGTTAGCGAGTTCAAGACACCCACTTTCACTCTTTATGGTTTTGCCTCCCTTTGGGTTGTAAATTTCTTCCACTCCAAATACTGATAAGCATGTTGAACAAAGAACTGTTTCTTTTGCGTGTTTAGGTCTAGTTTTCATCTTGTAAGCGTTCCCTCCCAACGAGTGAGAAAGAATCTTCACTTTTACGTGTCCCTTCACACTCTCGACTGTTCTCTTAAGACTTGTGTCTTTGAAGCTTCAAATAAAGGAAACCTAAATACAACACAATTTGATTTCCAGACTTTTTATCTATTTCCGACCAAATCCTAAAAATTACACAAGAATATATATATATATGAACTATTAGTAGAGTTAAAGGTCTACTGAGTGTACAGACACAGCTCCATTGGCTTGACTTTTGCTAGGGTAAATGTCATAAAACATTGCTTTCTCTCTGTTTAATGGACCTGTTCTTACAGTTCAGTGTTATTGTTTATGTCTCGGCTCATGTTCAAGCACATTTCATGAAATCAGCTTGGTATTTTTTGTGAAATGTTGATTAAAAAAAGGATATGATTGTATAGTTCACGCAGTTCAGTACATACAATAGACAAAAGATTACTTATACTTACGTTTTAAAACACGGATCTCCTGACATAAGATGTGTACCGATGATAACCTGCAACCCCAAAAAAGATTACATTTGTCAGGAGCGACTTGCCTAGGGTCTATGCCAATGTATGCAGGTGAGAGATTTTGAGTTGCTTTGACCTATAAGATAAAAATGATAGATCCAAATGAACTTTAGTAATATTGTCCCAAGACATAGAATTGGCATTTTGAAAACAATGAGGCATTTTTCTGTTGAAGTTCAAAAATACAGAGTACCTTACCTTAAGAATGGAGTTATCCTGGCGAGTATTTTTGGTATCGTAACCCTCCAGCAGACATCTCCGGGTTGTATTTCCCGAACCAGCAAACTCAGACAGATTGAGATCTGCAAATCCAAGCTGTAGGAAAATCATGAAATGACTTTTTGAGTGATAACTTGGCTTTCAAATGACAAAGACAGAAAAAAAGATGGAGGATAAAAACATTTGGCATTTTAGAAATATTTTTACTGACAGAAATTGCCATAACACTTCTATGCTTTGGTTTGTTTTGTGTTCACACTTCACATTTTAATCATTGGAGTACCGGTACTTACCACTTTGCCCTTAAGATAAAGTGTAAGAATTTTAGCAAACGTGTGCTTTTTTATTTCTTTTTAGACAAGATAAATTATTTCAGATCGCAGACATTCAGTGTGCAAATGCTTTTTTTTTTCTACAATTCAACGCAGATTTTTTTTCTTGGGGAGAGCGGCAATGAAAATAGGAAACCATGCAACTAAAATAAAGTGGATGCACAATTGTGTGCGCCCTATTAAATGGGAATGGGAGCGCGTTTGGAAATAATCAAGCATATTAGCATGTTGCTCTGGGACCCCTTTTTTTTTATTAGTCTCTTGGCATGCCAACAATCGAAAACTTACTGTTGAGTCCAGAAGTACAATACTTTATGCTGTTGGCTTTTACGAGGGTGAGGGCTCACATGCATTCATGCGAAGTCGAAAGTGCCATGCTGAGTACACTGTGTATTAGTTTACCTTTGCATATGCTTTCCCACCCTTCAGCTCCTATAGGAAAAAGAAACAAATATTTCAAATATGACTACAATATTAAAAATACATTTTTGTGTTGGACAAAATGTCATGTCCACACACGATTGGGGGTTTTATCCTAGTTAGCCTGCCCAAAAGTGCTTTCTTGCAGGCCAAGATGATAAAAACAGAGAGGACTTCTGCCATAGAGCTTGCATGACTACAGAGCTGTCAAATGTTATAGAATGCCCAGAGGTTTCATTTATTAGGTTTTTAATAGACTGTATAACAATTTCTTTAGGGTGTTTTAGGTTTTTGGCCATGGTGTCTTGATTTTTGTCTGTTTTCATTTGGAGGGCATTGCTAATAGACAGCCCACTTTAACAATTGGTCTTACAGAGGACAAATGCACCCAGTCAACATGGGGTTTTAATCATGCTTTTGACCAAGCCAAATTTTAGTTCTCCTACAGTGCAATATTTTTCCGCACGACTGCCGACTCAGCTTCAGGATACAGTATTGATAAGGTGGCATTGATGCAATGAACAGAAGTTAGAAAAACATCACAATGAATCACACCCATACAGCAAACGGAATAGTTAAAAAAAAATCTATTTGTTTTCTATTTGGAATCCTCAGTGGTTATTATCAACCCAATGGCATTAATCTGCCACATAAGAATTGATCATATGCGCAACTAACCAGGAAAGGTCATTTGACTTGACTAACTTCTCACCAATGAAGCGACCAGTTGCCTATTTAGCCCATACCAATAATCCTATGTACATGTTTTGTTCTGTCTGTTGTAAACTTGAATTGATACATCCTTCAGAGTAATTCCTTGAAACACCAGTACCGGTAATTAAAAAAGATCAAATCTCCCCCCAAAATCCATCACATTGTGTAATGCTGACACATAGAACATACTGGATAAAATTTGAGGCTATTAAGAGAATGTCTTTGACTCAGGAAATAGTGTACCTTTCTGACTGATACGCGACACACACAGGGGTCAAGAACACCAGTCCCAGCATTGGCACTCATTTTACAAGGGAAAGAGAACCTCTTCCTCCATCGCACACTGTTAGACTGTACTGCCTCCCTGTAAAAGAAAACCACCAAATGTATGAGTAAATCATTGAGTCAAATTGAGAGAAAGTGCATTTCTATATGATTATATAAAAATGTTTATTCTTTATCCGATTTGCTTTAAAAGAAAAAATATTTGCTACTATTGTGTTAACACGAGCTGCTGAGGTGGAACTTTATGTAATTTTAATATGGCTATGACAAACACCACCTAAAACAAGGGGATCATGCGTTTGTGCTTATCACTGTTGTTTGGGGATTAAATGGAAAATCCACTACTCCACATCACTGAATACTTTAAAGTGCTTAACGGGACTGCTGAACGGGCTCAACATTGGTACTTACTGTATGTAATTGGACTGTATGCAAAAATGAATTTAAAACAAACTGAAGAGCAGAAGGTGGTGTCTCGAGAGTTGTTAGTTAGAGTCATGGAAAAACGGTCACCATGTTTTATTTCACTATTTGGTGCCAAGTGTATCAAGGATTTGACACAAATGAAAAAACACATTGTGAAAACCCAATTATGGGTCAAACAGGACCGATCCAATATTTGAATTTACTACCTGTGTTGTTTTGGACAAAAAAGGTTTTGACCAAGACAACATTGAACATTGCATTGTTCTGTATAAAACAAAGACAGTTTGGTCAAATTGACCCCAATATTGGAACAGTCTCTTTTTGGACGCGTAGTTAGGGTATTTTTGACCCAACTGTTTTTAGAGTATGGAATGTCTGAAACCACAATAACTACCACAGTGCGGTGCCATAGCTATTTATTTCTGAACTTATGAAGTGATTATTCATATTATTAAGAAAACCTTTGCAAAATGTTTCCACTGTCTTTTAAAATAAACTCTTATTAGCTCTTGTTGTTATTTAAAATAAACACAAAACTGAAGAATCAAGGATGGTCTTGATGGCTGTTTGTAGAGATATCACCTAAACACATCTTTAAAATTGAAAATGCTAACTAAGTTTCATTTTTCTGATTAAAAAAATGCAAAGACAGTTTTAATTTTTTAAAAAAAGGCCTATCTTGGCTGAATTCAGCATCATTTCAGCTTTGGATTATAATAACGGCGCTACAGGTCACTTTATTTTGCTTGACGACTCATGGATCATTTGCGCCACTATCATTGTTTGGTACTACAACACTTAATGATACCCTTATCTTTCTTGATGACACTCTATGCTTTCTCTGTTGTAATACTCATGTGGTTCAAGCCAACTACCTGAGACAGATTTCTTGCGTGTTTTCATATACCTGGACAATAAATATTCTGAGATCGGTTAATTAATCACAATTTGATATTTATTTTTTGGTTGATTGGAGGGTCGATTGAGGGGGAATTGGAGAAACACGTTTTGAACCTATGTATGCCGAGGGTTAAACAGAAAGCAATGTGTGGCTGACACTCTGTCAATTGAAGAGAAAGAAATCCTGAAGTGAAAGAAATCTGTCTGCATGTGTGGGCAGCAAGCTGATAACCCAGCATGGTTTCTCTCACTAACTTCCTTGCCCACGCACCACACTGAATCCCTTCTGTCATTTTACAGTGTAGAGATCCATTCAACTAACTGTATAGTTGATCATTCGCGGTAAATGGGAGAAATAGGATCCACTGCACATTTACATTGAAACACCAAAGGTAATAACACTATACCATGAATTTATCTTACAAACATACATGATGCTGAGTATATAATTGTTACTGAAATCAAAACAGTGAAGCCAGGACATACAGGTTCAGGTCTGTTATTAAAAGCAAACCCAGCTCACGTTGGAAACTGGAAGGCTGCTTTCACTTGAAATAAAAAGCAGCAAATGTACAAATGGCGACTTTATCCTGAGGTTGATAAATGTGACAGTTATAGAGGAAACTCCCAGCCAGATGGGCACTGTGTGCTTGGGGAATCCAGGCTTGTTAACATGTACATACATACTGCAGCTAACAACACTTCTTGGCACACTGAAATCCGATTAATCAGTGTCAGTGAGCTCGGTTTTGAGCACCAACATGGAAGCCGTTGGCCAAACAATCTCTATGTACAGTACAAATATACTGTTAAACGCTTTACTCTCGCTTTCATTTTCATTTGCTTCTGTGATGAAGATTTGTTTACTTCCTTTTTGAACTTCAATATCTGTGAAATAAATCATCCAAGAGAAACCGTGTTCCGGTAAATGTTGAAGCTGACACCAGAGAAAGGCAGAAGAGAAAGATGTCTTATTTGCAAAACTGGCAGCTAAGCCGCTGTTCAAATTTGCTATTAAATTTAGTCAAGCCAAATTTTGGAGAACTTGAAGTGCCTACAGAAAATTGGGAGGATATAAGTGAGACGGTTTTCCAGATAATGCTTTTTACAAATGGCTATTCAGAGTATGATGCCAAAAAAACACCACAACTACATGTCATTTAATTCTTTTTCATGAGAAAAATATTTACAGAAAAGACCTAATATTTTGGATTTTGTCTCCTAGCATCTCTGCACTATTTTTTGTTTTGTTTTTGGCTGTACCAGAGCCAAAATAGGTTGGTAATCACTGCTGTCAATGAGAAATGTGCTCACTTGGCATAGATAATACACTTGCTGATGTTAAATAGTCATTTCTATTTGAGAAGGATGTACGCTGAGGCTCAGCGCATGTAGGTGTTTGTCAAACTTGACATCCGTGACTTCTTCACCTTGTTCCTTTACGCGGACTTGTTTTTCCAACTAAATAAATGCACTGAAATCACATGCTGGAGTTTCCTCTTTTCATTTTAATCCTGTATTATTTTGAAAAGAATTCAAATGCCTCCTAACCATGGTTGCCACTAATTATGAAGGGCACTGTATATATTGTATAGCAGCGCTCCCACATGTATTTTAATTTGATGAAACCAAGAATGAACATTTTGGCATTCAGCCATAACCCCTTATGTTGTCAGAAGAGGAAATACCAAAAAATAAGAATGAAACTTTGTTTGCCTTTGTTCTTTTGGGTGTAACATTTGCATTGATCAGCAGGTTGACATCAAATGGGTCATCAAAAATCCCTAATTGTCTGAGTCATTTGTGTCAGTATGCAAATTTAGCAAAAGCAATACCCTCAAAGTGCTGTCAGCCTTGCTTTTTATGTCAATGTATTTTTCTCATTAAGGGTAAAAAGGTACCAGAGAGAACATATAAGTGTGGCTATTTACAACTATTCCCAGTTTTCCTTATAAATCTTCTACAAATACTATACAATAAAAACACTACACTAAGCAGATACTGAACCCACAGTTGCTCCTAATCCCTGACAGTGACTCTGCTGTGGGTTGTATTTTATCTGAATAGATAAGGAGATGTACAGGAACTTTCATATCACCTTTGTGGTTTTAGTTTGGTTTTACAGTTGAAGAACCAGATGGTCAAAAATAAGACCGTTTGTCTTATTTTCTGTTCACGTTTGATTATGTTTACATTTGCATTTACATTTGCTTGTTTAAAAAAATTAAAAATTGAAAGATTTAAATTAGGCATTATTTTGCAGTTAATTACAAATTTTGCAAAAATCTCGTCTCTTTCGTCGAATCAATCTTGTGAGGCATATTGTCCCGTGGAATTTGTGTTCCATCCTTACTAATACTATCTTGTCTTATATTTGGCAATTGGTGTACAAAGTGAATGAATATTTCCCATAAGCAATATTAATGAGAATAGTAATACTAATAATAACAATATTAATAAAGATACCTAAAAACCTACTGTTAAAATCGTGCCAAAAAGATGCTATTATTCTTTTGTGAATTTTGCTATGTTAGCTTTGCTGCCAAGAGTCTAGTCCTGACATCTTACATAGCACTTATGTAACACGAACCTACTACATCTTGGTTACTTAGATTTAAGCCTCCTAGTTTAAGGTGCATTTTGTGGGGAACCCATTTTCTTTCAATTGGTTCACGAGCTGGCATCGTTAGTCTTTGTGTTTATCGGGCCAAGTTTAGGGAGTGTAAATAAAATGGCAATATGCGAATAACGCCAAATATCTTACCTAGAAGACTCCTCGGAGAATCCTCCGTCCAGGAGTCTGACTTTACAAAAGAGGACCCCATTGACAAATGGAACCGACGAAAGCTCGTCCAGCTCAAAATCCACCTTAAATTTGAATTTCTTCTTTTTCATCATCATTAAATCCATACACGGATTCGGCAGTCTTGAGAATGATGTTTAACGTCGCCCGCCGTCCATTGTGCCAAAAAAAAAAGCAACACAGTGATGTGTTGTGGGAGGATGGGGAGGAAGCTGCTCAGGCAATACTCACAACAGTCGCCAGGGGGATAAAAGTAGCAAACCAAGCACTTCCAACTTCAGTTTCCAAAATAAAACAGCACGCGTTTATACTCATGAATGAATGAAAGAATATTAGGTGCTTGGTAAACTTGCTGACGGAACTCAAAGACAATATTTTAAAACATATAAGAAACAATGAAGAAACAACACTTGATAGACCGAACAGTGGAGTCGCTTAAAGTTTATCTTGAACGTTTGCCATTACCTTATTTTGTCGTAAGAATTAACTAAACAGATGTGCAAACTTGATATGAGAAGCCCGCCCCCTAAAGGGTTTGACTGCAGGATGTAGGATGGGGGGCGTGTAGTTAAAAAAAAAAAGCACCAAAAGAACTACACACCCTTGTCCCGATAGGTACATAAAGCTATATTTGAGGGTGAAATGAGTCTAACGTTTATGTCGTAATTACTATATATCATATATATAATGCAGTAAAATAGAACTATTAAATGTTGTAAAGCGTTAGAAAAAATAAAAGGTTATCTGACTGTTGTAGTATTGATATGACTATAGTAAAAATATTATGAAAAACGTCTTGTCCCGACAGGTAAATATACAAAGCGATACTGTAACATGGAGCGAAATAATGCATCTAACGTTTATGTTATCTATTTTTATAATTTGAATAATCATAAATCCAATACGTGCAATAGAACTATTAAAAAATAAATGGTCGACAGACTGTTGTAATAGTCATCCGACATTAGAAAAAAAATATTATGTAAAACTTTTGCATACATTTGTGATACGTCCTTTACAACAGTTTTTTCCCCATCCAAAATAACAATGGCAAAAGTCATTCTAAAATGTAAAAGTGGAGACCAAAATAAATATTACCACAATTGGCAAAAACAATCTAGAAAAAATGTATTCACATACACACACTTAATAATTTCACTGATTAATGACTTTAAAGAAGTGTCATATAAGTGAAAATCTAGAAGACTCTAGAATCTTCAAGAAGAACGAGTCCACTTCTATGACAGTATTGGAGATTTTGTATGAAATTGCGACTAATATGTAGAACAAAAAATTCCCAATTTTGATTTTCATAGATTTAAAGAAAACATTTGGTACTATAGATCTTACCGTATGAATGGAAAAAAAATAAAAGGACTGGTATATAAATGGATAACAAGTTACCCGGATGATAGAAATCAGTATGTGCAATTTACTGTCATAAAAAATCAGTTCAGCTGAAGATACCACATAGGATCCCTCAAGGCTCTGTGCTTGGTCCTAAAAACCTCTGTATTGTGCCGTAATTGTGTCACATTTTTCGCCGCACAGTTCATAAACAGCTATACCATCCACTCCAACCGCCCACCCCTCATCACCAGGCTGATTCTTCAATTACAGCTTATTTGTACTAGCCTAGGCTGCCTAAATATAACAAGGACCAGCTGTCGGATTCCTGCCAATGAGTTACAAAGCTAAAGCGATGATGCACACAATGTTTTAATAAGCCAGTTACATTTTGAAATTCAGTGGCCTACATTCGCAGATCCACCCCCAGTTCTGAGGTTCACATTTCGAATTTCTCTGTGACCTCGGTGTGTTATTCATGTCCTTCCACTTTCATTCTAAGCATGTGAGGAGAAATTGTTGTTTGTCTATGTGTGCCTTGTAATTGGTGACGAGACAAGGGTGTAACCCGACACATGCCAAATGTCAAATGAGATAAGCCCCAGCTCTAATTTGGCCCATGTAAGGACAGACCCCCCTTTAGGAAATAAAGTGTTGGATCAACAGAGTTGCAATGGCTCGAGACCAGTCCAGAGTCGACGGCAACCCATCTATTCCCAAAGATCCGCCTCAGTCTGGCCCCATGAGTAAATACTATTTCACTAGAAAGTCTCAAGTTACTTTTTGAAAATTCTTAATGATGTTGTGATAAACCCCTTGAGATGCAACATCTTGTTTACAATGGTGTCCCATCTAGCATCTGTTGTCCCAGATTTTACACTCAGTCAAATATCAAATGTCAAATAAGACGAGATGATCTTTCATTCTATGTATTTCAGTGCAGTTAAATGATTTTTCTACTTTTATGACTTTTTTTTTACTTTTGATTTGATTGTCTACATGAGATGTTTTGTTTCTGTAAAATATTTAGATACAGCTGTTTTGTGCACCAATACAGAACCATAAGTTCTAAGATTACCACAGTGCTTCTCAATTATATTTTGCCAAGCCCCCCTAAGAAAGAGAAAAGTTCTTGTGCCCTCCAATCTACATACTGACTATAAATAAGGTCATTACATATAAAAATTGTATAATTATGCCTAAACCTGTATCCTTTTAAACATTGAAGAAAAATAAATCAATATAAATCAACTTTCAACAACTGTTAATTATTTTTTTTACAGCATTGATATGGGTTACAGCTTAGTCTAAAACAGAAAAAAAAATAATAGTGCATCAAAGTGCCTTAAACTAGAAAAAAAAAGATGAATATTCTTATTGTATTGCAATTACACTTCACATAACAAAAACAAAGCCTTTTCCCTGGGGTCATCTGCGCCTCTCCTGGCATCACCTCTCTACCCCCCAGGGGGGACCGCTCCACTATTTAAGAAGCACTGGATTACCCCAATAACCCAAGTGTACAGTAATAAAAGTAAGCCTGAATGAAAGTATGAGAAAATAAAACAATTAATTCTATTGTTTACAATTTCTGAAGAAAAAAGTCTGTTCTATTAAATGAAATTATTTGAATGACATGAACTCATAGTGAACAGAATTGAATCATATTGGAAGGTATAAAATGAGGTGAAAAGCTATTGAAGGCACTTGAGTATTGCTTGGGCGGCATGGTGCCAGTCTTCGTCCACATTCCAAAAACATGCATGGCTGTATTGGACACTCCAAATTGCCCAAGGTATGATTGTGAGTGGGGATGGTTGGCAACCTGTCTAGGGTGTCCCCCATCTATTGCCCCAAGATGGCTGGGATAGGCACCAGCAGGCCAGAGGACCTAGTGAGGATAAGCTGCTATAGAAAATGGATGGATGGATGGATGGATGGATGGATGGATGGATGGATGGATGGATGGATGGACTATTTCTTGAACGTTGGGACAGATGAAAAATTGGGAATGGATGGAAAATCTTGTGAAAAAAACTGTGACCTGATCAAATGGACTGAACATGCAGAATTTAGAAAGCAGAACAAAGTGAATCTAGTTTGTTGATCCAATCATTGGGCATAAATAAAAAGTATTTGCCTGGGATTTTAGTTGGTAAAAATGTTGAATTTGTGGAAAATGTGATATTTTGGCATGTTGACAATTGTTTCCAAGGTAAACTGAATTTGAATTGCAAAGAACCAATGATGACAATCTATTGTAATTAACGTGTCATCGGGAATGAATAGGGGATATTTTGTGGGATTTTGAATGGTGAAAATATAGATTGGTTTGTTTTTGGTAGATGGTTATTTTTGACATGCACTAAATGAAAATGTATTGCATTGTATTGTATTCTGATAAAAAAAATTATATTCGACTGGATTTCAAAAAGAAATATGAGATCTGTTATGTTGACAGTCATTAAATGGCATAGTTTATGTGTGTGTGTGTGTGTGTGTGTGTGTGTGTGTGTGTGTGTGTGTGGTATTTTAGTAAAAATTAGACTTGATGATGATCTGATCGGTTTGATCATGATCGGCCGATATTTGTTAGTTTATGCAAGACCAGTGATCGGTACTGTCATAATTTGCTGAATGATCAATGATATTGATCCATTCCACAAAATTATGTCTTTATTAAGGTTTTGAAGGCTAACATGACGTTTTGTCTTTGCACGAGTGTGACCGTTCTTTGTACGGCTCTATGGGAAAGCTGCAGCATCAGTTCCTAGTTTGGAGTATTTACAGTACTCTGTGCTGTAAAGTAATTCAATTATAATTTAATTATAATATACTGTAGTAATTTTATCACAGTAAGTTGTTGCAAACACCTGACTGAAATTCCACTTTGAGACGCCGATGTTTTTTCCTGTGCATCTCTGTCACTTTTGGGGCATGGCAAAGATTGTTGAACTGAGACAAAAATGCTTTATTTTCTACATATTAAAAGTGCTTCTCAATTATTGTTTTGGAATGCCTCTGCCTCTGCTAGGATAGAGGAAACATTTTGCCACAGCCCCCCAGCCCTACTTGCTGTGATGACTATCAATAGGAACATTATCTATAAAATGTGTATACCAAAAATATAGTATCTTTTTAAACTAACAAAAGAAAAAGCAAAATATCTCAATTTTCAACATTTTAACTCGACCTTTTACACGGGTCATACAGGTTACAGGTTAGTCTGAAACAAAAAAATATAACTTAAATGGCATCAGTGTCTGAAATTAAAAAAAAAAAAGTCAATCCTCATTAAACTAGAAATATTTTGTCCACCTGATCCATTTGATGCTAAAAAAGATATTAAATCATTAAATAATGATAAACGGTATGAATGATCTAGAACATTAATGCAGGAACACCAATACCTTAAACATTTTAATCTAAAGACAAAGATTTAAAACCATGTCCTTATTGTTTTTAAATTACGTTAATCATTGTAATTTAGAAAAAAAAATGTTGACGGCAATTGAAAAAGTTTATAACTCCCGCACAGACATTGAGGGTTCCACTGTACCATCTAGTGACGTTGGTGTGCAATTACTTCACACTTCAGCAAACGCAAATACAATACTGTACTGGCATTGCATGGCGTGACGTGCCCCACCAGAAGAAAAAAAACTGGTCTACCAGCAACAAGTTATTTAAATAAACATATTGCTCTATTTTGTAAATGGATCTATAGTTTATTTTGAAACTAATCGGGATTGTGATACGCTTCGGAAATCCTGATCGTGTGAAGTCTATTGAGAATTTTATGCATGTTAAAAATAATTGGGATTACATGTTTGTTTTAATAAACTATAATAATAATAATAATAATAATAATAATAATAATAATAATAGTACTCCCACAACTACTAGTAGGCTACTGCTAATGCTTCTACTACTAATTTAATATTTCATGTTTTGTTTTTAAATGAAAATGCAGACTTTTTGTATGTGTTTGTAGAAACGTTTGGCATCCCTCCCAAGGTGAATTGAATAAGGTGAATGTTTTGAATTTCAAATGGGAATGATGTAAAGTGCAATGCCTTCATACGATTAATGTTTTTAAACAGCGTAGTAAAAGTTTTCCAATATGGCCCACCCAGTAGTAGCCTACTAATATGAAGGCCACAGTCTGAATGCTGAAGGGTGTGCCACTCTCACGGGCGTGTACGAGCACTGAAAAGAGGAGGTCTCAAGACAAATTCAGCCCTGTGTGTGTGTTCACGATTTCTTGCTTGCTAACTACTGCATCTAGCACGCACGCAACTTCATCAAAACAACGATTTTCATTCATTATCTAATGCATCTCTCAGTCGACGTGAGTTGTCTATGGTACGTCGCGTGACATTGCGGAAATCCATCCAAATATACACGGAACCGAAACAAGAAGCGGCGACCACGGGAGTGTGTTTACAGGGACCATAGTTGTTTATTGTTTCCGTTCCTCGAGCAAACCATGTATCAAATAGTTAGGAAAATGTTTTTCACCGACTGCCAATGCGCAGCGGATGCGTCCAGAACTTACGAGGAGCTGTTCGCCAAACTCGATACAAACAAGGATGGAAAAGTGGATGTATCGGAACTGAAGGCAGGCCTGGCCGCAATGGGCATCCGGACCGGGAAAGGAGCGGCTCAGGTAACTAGATAACCTGTCATAAATGCATTTATTGTTCTTAGCTTGTACGATACTGTACAGTACTTCTTGGATTCAGTATATTGGTATACATATTTTGTGTGCTGAATCACTGTATTGTAGCCACGATTTCCACTGATAGACAAAAGTTTCCATAAGATAGGATTCGGTGTGAATGTTATTATAAAACCGTAAAATCGACTTAGACAGTCATTAAAAATTCAAGGGGTATTGGGTCTACGACTGAGTTCGACGTATAAGACGGATGAGTTTGAGATCTCTAGCTAGCCGAAAGGGCCAATGCCCGGTGGGCCGACTTCTTTTCGGGCTGACGCAGTGCAATTGCTTCCCCCCCCCTCCCCTTAATAAGCGGCTAGAGATAATGGATGGATGAAATTATTTATTAACGCCAATCCAGCCCTTATTCCAAATGATTTTTTTACAAAGGAATGGTACTATCTTGGCTGGTCAATTGCAGTGCGTACATTTGTTTTCATGTCAATTCAAAATCACCCTATTTATGACGACACCATTGAGGGATCACAAGTTTCTTTTTGTTTAACTTAACTAGAAAGGAACTCATTCTTTCTTCCCAGGGCCCTTTCGACGGTTCACGAAGTTTCCAATGTATTTATTTATCAAAGTGGGGAAGTTTATAAACTTGAAGGACAGGCATTTGGTTGTGGATGGGTACAGGTACTGACATTTCCTTTAAACTACTATCAATCGATAATTTGTGTTTCCTTAATTTTCTTCACTGATGCATTGCTAAGCATTCCTTGCTTATTCTGCGCTGTCACCACCGCCCCACCTGAGCATTTGAGAAAAACCTCTGCGACTTACAGTACAAGCTGCGGCTGGATAGCAAACATTGCTCAACATGATGTGAAGTAAAAGTTTGCTTTACATCCAGTATCTACCTTAAACATAGCATGTCACTAATCATTGCCTCCAGGACAGAAAAAATGCTACAAATTTCTAATCAGTAATGGGAAGAAAATGATAAAGAATAATATGGACTGCCACTGAAGACTGGAATTGACATGGGGCCTATAACTTTCATGTACACATACAATCATACATACATAAATTCATACATACACACACATACAGTACATAACAACATGCAGTTCTCAGAGGCTTTGCAAAATGACTGAAATGTACAGAAAAACCATTGTTAGGAAGCATGACTGTGTCAGATAAGGCTGGTGCACCTAACAGCATCTGCCACACACAAGGCGCAAGTAGGTCAGGTTACATCCTTTACATTTAAATAATAAAATATGGATGCCACATTCACAGCAAGCATCATCTAAACAGCCAGATGGATCCCAGGGCATCACATATAATATACCAAACATGGCATCATGTATTAAAATCAACCACTAATAAATACAAGACAAGACGGAAAACATGGGATTGTTGACAGTTAGACCCAAGGGACAAATACTTCCATGTGTCAAGCATACTGTATTTTCTGTTCCTTCAAGAAAATAGTTTCATCTGGAGACCAGGACCAAGACGAAGGGCTCGACTTCAACGAATTCTCAAAGTACCTGAAGGAACACGAGAAGAAGTTACAACTGACCTTCAAGAGCTTAGACAAAAACAATGATGGTAAAATGAATGTTTTCTAAGGACAAGGGTTATCGTGGGTCAAATAAAATGCTGTTTTTGTTTTTTTTGTTTTTTTACAGGTCTAATAGACTTCATGGAGATCAAGCAATCCCTTGCAGACCTTGGGCTGGACATCGGCAAGGAGGAAGCACAGAAGATCCTTCAGAGGTATTTTTTAGTCGTCCCAATAAATGTAATGTTTATTCTGGACGCTATAATGTTGATTCTGGACACTACATGGTTCAGGTGATACAATTGCGCTCTCTAGTGGAACGATTCAGATAGTGTCATGGCAGAGGAAAAAGTAAAGGAGGAATTGTATAGGTTCAGGTTCACTACATAAAAGGTGTAGTTTGTATCTTGATTTGTGTTCACAGCTTTCAGTTCAGTATAGATTGAGACTTGGGAAAATCATTTATGTGTTCTATGGTTCAGCTTAAAGTTAATTTCAAGAAGTACTTAAAAATAGAAAAGAAAAACAAAAATGAAAGATGAGATTATCTCTTGATAAAACTTCATATGATTCACCACTATAGAATTTGATGGCCACTTTTTTTTTAGTTCTTCACACACATAACATATACAATTAATGATTTTAAATTTTAATCGCATATGTTGAACCTTATTCTTACTGGTCAATCTCAATCGCGTTTGCCTTTTTGTACAGTATTGATGAAGATGGCACAATGACTGTGGACTGGAATGAATGGAGGGATCATTTCCTATTGACCTCAGCTACAAACCTTGAGGAGATTGTCCGATATTGGAAGCACACTACGGTATGTGGGGAATGTGTCACCAATCACAAATGCAGATTGAGTATAATGTCGCACACGTGTACACTATTCCAAACATTTAAAAAATAAATATAAATATGCATTAGCACTAACATTTAAAGTGTTTTCAAATCACTAAATATAATACAAGCATAAACTAAAGTCTGTATATACCTAATGTATTTTCATCGTTTCGCTGGTGGATTTATATTTTCAGTAACCACAATATTGGCAGTCACGATTGCAAAGCATGTTTTTTCCCAAGAAAATAGTAGGCAATTATACAGAAACTGAAGCACTGTGTTGACTTTATTGTCAAATATGTAATGAACATGATAGAAATGCAGTTGTTTCCCATTATTTTAAAGTGGCTACATCAGGGGTTGGTGTATGGTATCAAAACATTCATAAGTAAGAGAACTGAGGTCAAGAATTCCATTTCAAATTCAGAATACAGTATTCAAAATCCTTCAGTAAAAAAAAAAAAAATATATATATTTTTTTTTTTTTTTTTTTGACTCATCTGTTGCGTGCCCGAAATGTAGCCAGCTTTAGTGAATGGCTAAGCTCTGAGAAGTTGGCTCCCTCTGCTCAGTTTCACAACTTTAAATAAAAGTGCAGTTGCTAAGATTGGCAGAGATAATCTAATTTAAGTCTGACCTGAGAGATTAGTGTGTCAAGGGGATTGGGACAGAGCGAGAGAACGGAAGCGAGTCTAGAGGGGGCAAAGGACAAAGGTTGATGTGTTGAGACTGAAACAGAGGTCAGCAGCACGTCATGCAGACTCATTCACAGTGACCATAAGTCGGTGTGTCTCGCTTTTAGAAGGACTTCATCTGATCCAGCCCAGTTTTTGAAAGGATGCATTTCAATACTGGAACCTAAATCAGTGGATCAGTTTTTTTTTTTTTTGGAAATGGCAATGGCTCTGCTGCAGCCTTGGAAGCAGCAGCATCCGAAACAGAGGAAATTTTTTTTTCTGGATTTTGATGATGACTGTGCAATTTATGAGCTGGAGGTGGATATGGTAGGTTCTTCAACTTAACGTACTTCCCTTTGGGATTTTACGCCAACCAGATCTTTGTATGACTTTGCTTGGAAATCGTAAGTAAAAATAACAAAAGAAAACACCATCGCCGGTAAAGTAGTTTTGGCATGAACCCTTTTAAATACTTGGCAATCCTCCTATTATTTTTTTTAATATGAAAACATCATTGGAATCTAAAAAAACAACACCAAAAACAAATGCATTCACATTTGCATGATTCTTTTCTTGTTCTAGCAAGAAAAACCTGTTCTAAAAAAAACAATACAAACCACATCAGCATGTGATCAGGAGGATATTTAAATGTGGTATCGTTGTCATTTCCTTCACAATATGAACAAAACGTACACGTTTAACTCATTTACCTTGATTTTCTTTTTTTTGGGGAGGGGGGTAACATTTTCCATGTGCTCTTGGAGTCGTGAGTCACGATGGTTTTGAAATATTCTAAGTAAGTTAAATATAAAAATGTGTAGTTGTTTTTAGGGCTGGTTGATGTAGTTGGAAAGTGTATTACAATAATAAGTATTTCATATCACTCTGTCGGCATTTTGCATATTGAATTTTTGTTTTATTCTTTCAGATGAGAAATTGAATTTCAATATTTTATTTCAAAATATAATATTTAATCTTAAGTAAGAGGTCACCAAAACTATGAAAAAGTCAAATTAAGTGGTCACATGTATTTTTAGACACAAGTGTGTTTTGTAGGGCTTGACTAAAGACAATGTATGTATTTCACAACAGTTTACTGTTATTTTTTTATTTAAAATGATATCATAATTAAAATTGTAATTATTAAAAAAATTAATTGATGAGGTGTTGTACATCCATAATTTTTCTTAAAAGACATGAAATCCAGGAAATTTTAGTCATAATATTATCAAGTACTAGGAATCAGTCATTAAGAAAAATAAATCACCTGAAAGAATTTTTAGGTTGCAAGATGCTCTCCTAACATGGTTGAAGACACAGATCAAGGTGCATTAACTGAACAATTTGTTTATTGATTAGGGTTACATTTGGAAGAATGCTATATTTTACGGCAGTGTTTGTTATATTTTGGTTTCCTCAGTTAGCTTTATGCGGGCATGAAATATATTCTAAACATCTATATTCACAAGAACAAAACAAACATAAATGAATACTTTTTGACACTATTGAGCTTAATCATCTTATTTTATTGCTATACTTTTTTTGGACAAGGGGTCTATGGCAAGCTCAAGAGTTTCTATTACTTTGGATGCACAGTTTGTATTTTAAAGCTATTATGTATCTGCCTCGCTTAACATTCACTTTCGCAAAGTGATTTTCAGGTTACAGTGGTCCTACCAAGGTATTATTTTTGTTGTTGTTTGATATTAAATTATATACATAAATGCATTGTGTCTAGGTGTTGGACATAGGTGACAGCCTCACCATCCCAGATGAGTTTACAGAAGAGGAGAAGACCACAGGTTTGTGGTGGAAGCAGCTGTCTGCCGGGGCCATGGCAGGAGCAGTGTCCCGTACAGGTACTGCCCCCCTGGACAGAATGAAGGTCTTTATGCAGGTGTGTCTACAACTCATGTATTTCATTAGAATGCCATTTTATTTGTTTTTTGTTTGTTTTTTTTTCCCAACTGCCCTGAGTAGTTATAATGACTCTTAATTTGCAGGTGCATTCTTCTAAGAGCAACAAAATCAACTTGGTCAGCGGATTCAAGCAAATGTTGAAAGAAGGAGGCTTGACATCTTTATGGCGAGGAAATGGTATTAATGTACTCAAGATCGCCCCAGAAACTGCCATTAAATTCATGGCCTATGAGAAGGTAATGATTTAATCAATCTATAGCTTTTCCAATTGTGAGAGTGTTTGTAGGAGTGAGTGTTGTCCTTGGAGGTCTGTTCGGCGGGTTAGACCTAGAACAGCCCTAGGGAAAGTAAAGAGTCTGACTGGCCGCCACAGTGACCATTAAGTCGAAATAAAGGGTCATACATATGTGGTCATGTGATAATTTTACATTTTCCACTTACAGTAACTAATGAGTATTTGAGAGCCCTGACTATAATCAACTCTTAAGAGTTAGTGGTTGCTGCACTGAATTGTTAGCAGTGCCTTTAAGGAGTTAAGATTTAATTTTAATGACTGATTATAATTTTGTAATTATAATAATGGTTATAATGATAATAAAATATAATGGAACATACCTTGTCCTCACATTAGCTGCTAGCAGAGACTTGTGCTGTATGTAAGCGTCAAGTGGTTTCTTAGTGTCCGTAATGAGCTTTTAATTATATTTAATCGGAGTGCAACCATCACGCAGAGGAAAAACTTCTAAATTAAAGTCTGTTGTAATGAGGTGTTTATTTGAAAGTTGATCCACTTCAAATCAAATCCTCTCACTTTAAGTACCTGCATTCCTCTAAGATTCGTTTCACTGCTAGTCGCTGAAATCTTTCCAAACATCACTTGACATGACTACTCTTCCTTGATTCTCACTTAAGCAGTCCCATGTGTTTTCCATTAAGGCACAAAGTCCAAAATTTACATCACAAACAGCAATGTGAAATCGGTTATTTGGATCCTTCCATATGTACACACATAGCGATCTATTGATACAAAACTACACTTTTTGTAAATGCATTGAAAAGATTATAGAGCAAATTAAGGTTAGCATCTTGGCTAGCGTTCTGAGATTTATTTTATGTGGGCCCTTTGCAAAATGAATTGCCCAATATTGAATTAAATTACAAAACAAATCCTCATGGTGGAACAAAAAATGCAACATGGTGAGTAGGTGTGGTCCATCTGAAAAATCAACTTGGAAAATATGACAAAAAAGAAATAATAAGCAGAATCAAGGTATAAGTACGGATCTTGGCTCAAAGGAATTAAACAAAACACTCAAAAGTGTAATATGCACATAAATAATGCACTTAAATTGCATATATACCATCAATTTCTTTTTTGTTCTCACTGCTTCTTAGTCTCCTGCGCCTCCCATCAGTTTTAACTTGCTTTTTTTTTTTTACATTGGGGGGGGCACTGGGATCGTTTCCTCTGATTGTTTTATACTCTGTTTCACTAGTATAAGAAGATGCTGTCCAGCGAACCAGGGAAGATCAAGACACATGAGAGGTTCATTGCAGGATCACTTGCTGGAGCAACAGCACAGACAGCCATCTACCCCATGGAGGTGCGCTTTAAAGCATACTGTATTTACCCGTTTGCAATGTTCTCATAGTCATGTGTCTGTGGGTTTGATTACAAATGGGCCATTGTCGTTGCTTTACTATCTTTTGCAAGCATGAAGGATTTGACAATCATGTAGTGACTCCTGTTAAAGTACCACTTAGTGATGTTTTTTTATTAACAAGTCGACTTCCTAATGCGTTCATCACGTCGTTGGGAGCAGGCAACAGTGGGTATGTTCTGATGCGAGACAAACGGACTAGAAATATTTTTCATATTTCAATTCAAACTATTCACATTTTTTATAAAAAGCATAGCTGATCTATAATTGCTGTCATTGTAACTTTTGAGTAAACAGAGCTGTAAATAATAATTAAAAAAAAACATTTCATGCTAAGATTAGCTTCTTGTTTTGCTATTCCTAATCTTTGGTGCTGTGTTATACTCCACAGACTCCTTTTTCTCCTCCTAGTCATCTTTGTTTTTGAACAAGAAGTCCACATAGTCACAATGGAAAACTGTATCGATAATAGATGCTTGGTTAGTAAAGGTTTCTTTTAACGAATTACGTCATCAATTTAGGTGATGAAGACCAGGCTAACCCTGAGGAAGACGGGGCAATACTCAGGAATGTTTGACTGTGCCAAAAAAATCCTAAAGAAAGAAGGAGTTAAGGCTTTCTACAAGGGCTATGTTCCTAACATCCTGGGCATCATTCCATATGCTGGGATAGATCTGGCCGTTTATGAGGTGAACAATCACACCAAGCTTTGTTTTCTTCAAAAATTGTGATCCGAGTCTGCGCTATTGTCACACATTTCTTTCTCACCGTCACCAGAGCTTGAAGAACTTGTGGTTGTCCCACTATGCCAAAGACACAGCTAACCCAGGGATACTAGTGCTGCTGGGCTGTGGTACCATCTCCAGTACTTGTGGCCAGCTGGCCAGCTACCCCTTGGCCCTGGTCCGCACCAGGATGCAGGCGCAAGGTACAAACATCAAAGCGACATTCGCTATTTCTTTAACAATGGTCTGAAAAGAATATCTCAGCTGAATGAAACACAGGGAGCAATTTACTAAGTTTGACTTTCATGAATACTTTGGATCACTTTCAGCTTCTCTCGAGGGTGGCGAACAGTTGCAGATGAACCAGATGGTGAAGAAGATTTTAGAGAAGGAAGGATTCTTTGGACTGTACCGAGGCATTTTGCCCAATTTCATGAAGGTGCTGCCAGCTGTCAGCATCAGCTATGTGGTTTATGAATATATGCGGTCAGGTTTGGGTATACAAAAGTAGCACCTACCAAAGCATGTATAGCCTGCTGTTTTTTTCATGTCTGTCTTCATAGAAAATGTATAAAATGCAAAAAATAGACTGTGTAAACTGAGGTGACGTAACCAACACTATTTCTTTCACATGGCACTTTAAACCTGGCGTCCTTGCTTCAGTGCAATGGACACAAAACTTTCAACTTGTCCAAATTGGGTTCGCGGATGACCTGGATCGTATTTACACATACATTCATACCTAATGGACGATTTAAAGTCCTAAACAAAACTAATTTCATGAACTGATTTTCGTCCTTGAGCCATTATACTTTTCTTAATACTTATGTAGGTTATAAAAAGGCTGAGTTGAATACATTAATACAATCGGTTCAATGAGACCATCAGTTAAATGATTGCTTGTCAAACACAGACAGCCAATGAAATTAGTCAGCATACTGACGGTTTCCTCTGCGTTTCTTTTTCACAATGCAGCTTGAATGCTTTTTGAACATATAAATGATGCAAACATTCATAAAAATCAAAATTTGATTGCATTTGGGACTTGACTTGTCCCCACACAATCAGTGACTTACATTAGCATTTCAAGAGTCAAAGGATGATGTTGGAATTACTAAGGTGAAAAACAGTGCAAGTCCAAGTGCTGCCCCCATGTGCCTACTAAAATAAATGCAGCTGTAATGCAATTCACTTTGTCTGAAATCAATTTCCACCTCTTTTTATACAGTCTATGGGTTGAAACACCTATCCCTACGTCGTTCTTCAAAAATTTGACAATTAAATTACTGTAGTGAAAATACGTTTCTCTTCAAGACACCACTTCATATTTTTCATATTTAACATTTCTAGAATTCTGGTTTGGTAATAAATTGTAGTTATAACATCCAGTCTCAAAGACAAGCATTGAGCAGCTTTCAGTGCAAAGTAGTAATTCAACATGTTGTTTACAAAGACACTTGGGAAAGGTGATTTTTTTTTTTTTTTTTTAATGTCACATCCAAGACATTTTTTATATACAAACAAAGCACCTTGTTATACCAAAGCTATTCTGAATAATGCCACTTTTTTGCAGACAGGGTCCATCCTTTAAATGCTAAAAATTCCAAGTTGACTCACATACTTGTCTCCAACTTGTTTAAATTTTTGTTTCTGAGTGTAACTCACCAGAGTGAGATTCAAGTATCTTTTCAATTTGTATATAGGCCTATTGGTTCACTGCGTTATCAAGTGCTCCTTGGAAAACAATATTGCAATCATGTGCCTTAGTTGTTTTGTTTTTCTACACAATTTTGTCTTTCTATCCCTTATTTGATAGTTATTTGTGTTAACATTAATAAAGACATTTCAGTATCATCTTGTGGTTGTGGGATATGTTCACTCGACAGATGGGGAGTGTAAACATTTAGAAGGAAATTGCAATTTTGCACTGTATTTACAGGATAAGGCAGGTCTATGTGCTTACTTGACAGTGTTATTGCACTATTACATCACAACAGGCCTTAAGTTGTGTAAATACAGACTTGAGGAGTGAGCAGAAACCCCATACACAAGTGCTTATCAATTTTTATTTGAGGTGCGCTGCCATACACACAACAAATAGTAAACACACTATTCAAAATTCAAACTGTCATATTTTATTTAAAGAAAAATGAATCGTGTAAAATTGTGAAAAATGTGTAGATGTGTTGCGTCAGCCACATATAAAAGAAATTAACTCGTTCAATGCCAAACGTTATCAGAAAAAGAAACTGCCAGAGGGACCTTATATTCAGCATTTTCACTCATCTTTTAAGGCCAACAGAATATTGTATACTATATCTATGTTAATATGGGTGGTATCTCATGAAAGATTGATTTCCATTCCTTACTTTGAATTGCATGTAGGTAATACCAATCTTGTATGTGTGGAAACACTGCCATCCAATGGTCACAGTTGTGACTACAGTGCTCGATTGGCTCATAGTAGGTAAGCATTAGTCAAGGGTCTACTACCCTCCATAAAAAAATGTATTTGACGAGAATTATATGATTTATATTGTTAATACTATTTTACAAGATGAGAATTCACACCCCTGGCACTGAAAGAGTTATAGCCATTTTTACTTAGGCCTAGTTTTCAAATACTTTTGAGACCAATGTTCAATCATGTTTCGTGCATAGAAAAAGTTGTAAAACCTAACAGTGGTATTATATTTTTGTGAATCCTCAAGATTACATTTAACTGCATTCTGTTTCAGTCTGTTTAAATCCAGTCTATGAAAAAATCAAATCCATTGTGTTCATGTGCACACTAATCATTTGTGACTGACAAAGCAAGCTTGTGAAGACTTGTATTTTGGATCTATATTTAGTCACAATCAAACACAATTACATTAGGTTCCGATTTTAACAAGTTAAGTATCTTGACTTTTCACAGAGTGCCCAAAGCTTTAAGTAGTGATTACTTAAGTTGCATCTTACATAATGTTCTTTACCTCATTAATGTCACTGCTTCTAAGTTGTCCTACAGTTCATAGCCCAGGAAGTTGTAACAGTGACTCTATTATACAAAGGTGTTAACTTTTGGACCAGATGGTAAATGTGCAATATCACCTCACAATTCGTATGACATGCGCAGATTGGGTTAGACTTTTTCATCGCCTGTGAATTTCATTTTTTTATTTGTACATGTTAGACCATTTAACGCGGTAGGAACAATGCAAGGAAAGCCCCTTTACTTCTCTGAGGACCACAAACAAATGGTTGCAACAAATGTGTGATCAAAACTATGCAAGCACACTCATTTTATTGGATTCGCCCATTTGGTTGATTTAAATTCAAATCCTAATTTCAGTTTCCACACTACTGTACAACAATACGTTGAAATAATCATTCTGCAAAATGTCTACTGGTAATCACCTGCATGATTAATTACTCTGAAAAAAAAATCTTTTCCGGGTAAATTCCATAAGCCAAGAGTGTACCAAGTAGGGAAAAAAATGCCACAATGGTCAACACAGTACGTAGGGCCTTAAACCAGCTGGGGTAAGTGGGCAGCAGTGACAGATCGTAGTGAAGTGATATACCCAGCGCCATGATGACCATGGTCATTGCAGGCGCAATGCTGTCGGCCATGAGCATGGTAATCCAAGCTAAGAGTGAAGGAACCACGCTGTTGCTCAGGTTAATCCAGTCAGGTTTGGCTGGACTGCTCTCAGGTAGGGCGTACCCCCAACGAGCTCCGCCCAGGAAGGAAACGATGGAGACGGCGTAGACCAATTGGGTGTAGGCAAACTCGGGAGAGTAGCATTCAGTCACCCCCATGAAAAGAGGCGGGGCAACAAAGGGGATCAGCCCAGCAAAGCCCAGCCACAGAGCCGGTTTGGGACTCTTCCAGAAGTGCTTCATGTCATATCGCACCAGGTTAAGCTCTCTGGGAGGAGGTTCAGGCTGCACTCGCTTCTTGAGCCTCATAGCAGATGAATGGAAATATTGATTCCTTGCTGTAAAAGCTGCGGCGTGAAATGACGTCCTCCCGAAGAGCCCAGTCCTCATGAAGGCAAGGGCGCCAGGACAATACTTGTCCCGGGAATCTCGCGGGCATTCTGTTGGTGGCCTGGTTAAGGAGGTCTGGGTGACACGTTGAGGGCCTGATGATGATCCACTATCAGAAACCTTGATGAGTGACAATGGCCAACATTTTGGAGGGGGCCATGCCAATAGCTGAGAAAAAAACGTTTACAGATCAATACAGAATATTGAAAAACATTTCAGATTCACAATACTTGTCACCAACACAAAACAATGGTATCATATGTTGTATCTACCTTCTGGGCAGTTATGCTGTGTTTCCTTAACATAACAGGGATCATCTAAAAAAAAATATATAAACAGATCACCCATTACGTTGCACAAACAAATATGCACAATTTAAATACATAAATAACTGAATGCGCAAAACAAAATAAGAAGAAAGAAAGAAAAAAAGAAAGACCAATCTTATACAACTTAAAAAACATTTTATATTCACAACGCTCGTCACCAACACAAAACAATAGTATGACAGGTGTATCTACCTTCTGGGCAGTTATGGTGCTTTTCCTTAGCATAACAGGGAGCATCTAGAGAAAGATGTAAACGGATCACCAATTAGGTTGCACAAACAAAATGGGCAAAATCTAAATACATAAAGAAATACGAGAAACAACAAATACATAAATAAATGCATAAATAGAAAGAAAGAAAAGGAAACAATGAAAATGAAAAACGATTAGAATACACGTGACAACTGCTTGAAACTAAAAATAATTGAAACAAATCTGCAAATAATTTATTGGTAGACATCGCACACAGATTTTAAGCATGATTAAAACAACGATATTTTCGAATGGCCTGATTTTCCTAAACAATCAACTATGCTAGGCCGCGTGTTTGTCGTTTTAAATTAGTGATCGCAAAAACTAAAGCACCGGTATGGTAATAAAGAAACACAAAATTACCTCTGACAGAGTCCCAAAACCTCATAATAAGACAACCATCAACCGTGAATGTTCATATCTTTCATTCACAGAGGGCATGACACTCACAAATGTACACACATACGCACACGTCCCACGCTCAAAAAAATCCGTGTGAAACACGTTGTTAAAAACATTGCTCCCGTCAAAATCGCCAATAAAAACCTAACGATAATTAACAAAGTATTATATTATATTATTTTATATTATATTATATTATATTATATTATATTATATTATATTATATTATATTATATTATATTATATTATATTATATTATATTATATTATATTATATTATATTATATTATATTATATTATATTATATTATATTATAATGTATGCAATTTTAGCTGATATTAAATGAGTTAAATATTCTGCAACTTTTCAATACTTCAAATGCATTTTATTCTTAAAAGAAATTAAAAGCAACACGATTTCTTAATATTATTAATCAATACATTGTGGCGAGGCGAAGAAACCACACTTTGCTGTGCTAGTGGAGATCTTTACTCTTCGGATGCCATCACAAAACTGATACAACAAAGTCCAAAACAGCAAAGACAAAGCCAACAGGTTCAAAGCATCAAAGGATCATAGCGACATGCCTACTGGGTGAGAGACATGGTCCTAGTGTCCGCCACAAAATACAATTAATCTATACAACATGATGCGGTGACATGTCATATTCTCATATACAAGTTATGATACCGCAAATAAATATGATCATTTTTCTATTTGATTATTTTGGTTTTGGATTGCCCATGTCAACAAGTCTTTAAAATGCCGAAGACTGCACTGGGTTTTTATATGAACCAACGTGAAAAAAAAATGGCACAGAGACGTGTTTTTCGTGATTTTTGTCTTGATTATTATAATTTTCAATTTCACTTCATTGGGTCCTTTTCTTGCAATTACTTTATTACTCTTTATTTCAACAGTATCAAAGTACTCAAGGCCCAGTATCGTGCATGTTTTCGAACGTTCTCTCTTAGCTGATTACAATGATTAGGGTCATTTTCAAGCTCCTGCAGAGTTGCTATTAAGCAAATCATTTGAATCGGATGTTATGAGGGGGAGAAAACTGGAAAACATGCATCTTACCAGCCCTTGAGGACTGGAGTTTGACACACATGTGTCAATGGTATTTGTAAAATAAATAAATAAAAGAAAAAGAAAAAATCATAATATATTTTTTATTTTGTGCAAATTACAGGTGCTTTGACACTTCGGAATCACTTCTGTTCCATTTGAATGCCAGCACTCAGAAATGATTCCAACAACACCAAAATAGAACACCAGGAGAGAGTCATATCCCAAGTTTTCTCCAGGGATCAATATGTATGCCTCTGCTTCGATCTGACATGAAGTCATAAATGTAAATGTAAAAATAAACTTTTTCATATCAATTATATTCCAATAATACACTGCAAATACACAAATACAACAAAACAATAAACATTACATGACTGAGCTCTGTCATTTCAACAGCGTTTCTACATTATATAAATTACACTGTCATCAAGTAGCTCTTATAGCCAAAACTATTGCTCTAAACACAGAATAAATACGAAAGGAAATGCTTCCCAAAGATGATTTCAGCCACGAATCCTGTTCACACAGCTCCATCATTCTGAAATACACACATGAAGAGCCATTACCTAATAGACAAACTTACATATTGCTGCCAGTTTAAGTATGTGTATTATAAATACCAATGAAATAAATACAATTACCTTCATATAAATATATATGCTTTTAAACATAGTATTGGTGTAAAGTATATACTCACCCCACCACAGCAGCCACAGCAGTCCCCACACAGAGCTCCCAGCAGCCCGTTTATCACTTGCACAGCACACAGCACCATCTGGATCAAACCCATGACCAGCAGAACAGAGAACAGCGAGAGATGCCATGACACTACACCAACTGGTTCGATACATTTGGACCACATGGTTGAGTCAGACACTTGACTGCAGATGGCCAGAAGAAAAGAGGAAAAAGTTTCACTTGTCAGATGTTTTCAAAAAGACATAGTGACCACATATGACTAGAATGGCACTCATTAAAGATTATATTTTAATCAAGGCTGAACTATTACTAGAACAGACAGGCAGCGACACCAGTGCAGAGTGGGCACTTGAGTTTTTATGCCATTGTGATTTATATTTATTGAAGTTCACATGAAATTAAACTCTACTGCTGCATTGGAGTTAATTAGTTAGAGTCGAAAAATCTCAACATAGATAAGAAAAAGCTTCTTCATTTTCTGTGAATCACATATTGCACATTATAGAATGTCATGCTCTCACAAGTCTTTGCTATAATATGATGGAATTTTGAAATTAAGTACATGTGTTTCTCTCAATGATCTATTACCAACTTCATACCCATCACTGAGAGGATACGTCCACTCCTCTGTGCCGTTTACGACAGCCAGACATTTGGGTCCGTGGTTTATGGCAACCGATGAGACTATGACTGAGTAACCGGCTCCTGCAAGACCCACGGCTGCAAACAATATGGAACTCAGCATCTGTAAGGAGAGAGAGGTGAGAATTGACATTTGTGCAGTTAATCACACTGTAAAAAACAAAGGGGGGAGGGGGGGGCGGCAGTGAGGCGGTGAAATTATTTAAAGGTTAAATATACTGTATATATAAAAAACACAAGCTACTGTACCTTCATGTAGGATTTTTTTTTCTTTAGGACAATAGCGTTTCATTTTTATCTATAGTACAATAAATTGATGTTTACAGTATCTATCTATCTATCTATCTATCTATCTATCTATCTATCTATCTATCTATCTATCTATCTATCTATCTATCTATCTATCTATCTATCTATCTATCTATCTATCTATCTATCCATCCATCCATCCATCCATCCATCCATCCATCCATCCATCCATCCATCCATCCCATTTATCGATAGCCCGTTACAGGATTTATGGAATTCGCCTAAAAGGTAATAAAAGTTTTATCATGGAAAAAGGTTTTGTCATGGTAATGACATACTGTATTTTACTATTCTGTATTTTATTGGGAATGAACCAAGTTCATAACATAGGATGTAAAAGATGTAAAAAAATTGTACAAGATGTAAAAACGCCAGCAGCAGCAAAACTTGAAGAACAGGGCTTAGTGTTTTGGATATACAGTACTCTATTTTTTGTTGTTCATAATAACTACTTTCCTGTAGAATTGGAAACACCTCACCGCAAATCTCCTCCCACAGCTTTCATTGCCACAGCAACCACAGCAGTCGTTGTTCTTCAGACCAAGGAAGACCAGGGCTGGGAATATCATCTGTCATCAATAAAAGCAAAACTGTTTTACAATGCACTTTCCTACACTTGATTCAGAATGTTTGACATGCACACACATGCTCAAACACATTTTCACCTTAACTGTGTGTTTATACCATATAAACACACTAAATAATTAAATAAAATACTTAATAATAATACAAATACGAATAAATATAAAATTAAATATTTATTTTATGATAAATACATAACAAAATCAAACACGGAGCAGGCAAACAAGAGTAATTTGTGATACATTTACTACCAGTTTATGTGAAGATCATGATCATGTTGTTGATTTCTCACAATAATTCAGAAACAGCTGTAGTAAATATGTGAATCAAGTGTAATATGTAATGAGTATGTCATATATGCATAATTGTTAGTAAAAGTCCTAGAAAATCACAATGTTCTTTCACTTGTAAACTATTTGCAGAACAGGTCTACGGGCTATTCATGTGATCTTTGGGGGCAACTCAGTGCCCGTGAGCACCACGTTGGTGACCCCTGGTCTAGAGTATCCATGAGTCAGAATAAAGCAGGACCACAAGGAACACAATATAAATGCTTAAATTGACAGTGGATACTGATACCGAAAAAAAATTGGTGCAAAGTTCTATCAAGAAGTGTTAATTATATATACTACAGTAATATATATTATTAATTAAGCCAATCACTATAAAGATTTGTCATCAATAAAACACACTCACCAAAATTCCAGAGCCAAGAATTCCTCCAAAGTACCATACCTCCTCTGTGATCTGGTCCGTTCCCACAATTTTCCCACCAGGGAAGAAGAGAAGGATGTTGCACAGCACGCACACAATTGCAAGGGGCAACAGACTGATCCCCAGACACTTGGCAAACCCCCCAGAGCACATTGTGGTAGTTACACGACCCCAAATGCAGCAAATTGCAATTTCAGAAGTCGGAAAACCTGAACGTCTCGCTCTTCAAAAATAGAGAACGTTCAAAAAATACAATCTGGTAATATCGTTTTTAGCTACTCTATGAAAATGCGGTTTTTGTACAAAATCAAGACGAACCAACTACTTCTTCAACGATGCGACCCTGCCCACGCAGCCAGTACACTTCAACACAGGATGGCGGATGCTTGATTTCAGCCTTTATAGCACCTCCACCTTACTTTTCATGTGACCTCACTTTTACAACCGCGAGCTGTAATAAAGCAGTGTCACATATGTACTAGCGCACACTCATAGGTTTGCATACACTAGCTGGTGGCTTCATGCAAACACACACCAGCCACCCACCGATGTAGGGTGGTGCATCAGTGTGTGCGTAGAGAAACCCAAGTGGAGATAGAGCAGTTAATGTTCTACCATTTGTTTTTGCTGCGGTTGGAAGAGAAAGACATTTGATCGATAAAATGGACCTCTCATTGTTGATCTAAATCTCTCAGACACAGTGAGTCACAGGATCTTCATCTGACCCATACACAAACTTGAGGTCTGTCTTGTACGGCATGAAACCGCAGGTGTTGAGTACTTTAAACATTTTTGATCCGCAAACCAATTGAAATGTACTTGCAAATGCTACATTGAAACCTATCAAGGCCCAGGTCTTGTATTTGGCAACGCAGGGGAGTCAACGGTACGGCCCACGAGTTGCACTCAAGATGATTTTGTCTGGCCTGCAGGATCATTTTGTGAAGTGTTAAAAAATGAATAGAATCAAACCCACCAGTAAAACTGTACATACTCAATAGAAAAAAAAGGAAAAAACTTTTACAAGCAATGCTCAGATAAGCACTGAAAGTTACAAGTGGAAGTGACTACTTGTGCGAAATAGCTTGTTGATTGCTTCAGTGACAGAAAGTGGAGCACTACACAATAGCATTAGCATCTAGTTTCGTCAGGCTACAGCTCAGCTCAGGTAAAAAATCCTCCAATCACCCGAAGAGATGCAAAATGAGCTGCGGTCACCATCTGGGTCATTACCATACATTCAGCTTTTGCTCTGTGTTGTCTTATAAATAAACAGTCTTGTATTTCTTTTTAAATGTACTTCATTTACAGCTCAGCAGTTGGCACACTGTGTTTTTGCTGGAATTTTCTTCTAATGGATATTTGTGTTTAATTCCTTTGCGTTTTTCGTATTCGTATTTTAGGTCATACAATGTGTATATATCTACTATACAAAATATTATACTGTGCATATATATATATATATATATATATATATATATATATATATATATATATATATATATATATATATATATATATATATATATATATATATATATATATATATATAAGTATCAGAATCAGAATCGCCTTTATTGTCATTGTATAGCATACAACGAAATTTGGGTGCTACTCCTTAGTGCATTTCGTTAAAAAACAGAATAAATAGAGTAAAGTAAAATATAACAGTATATAAATACAATGTTTAAAACACACTGTTTAAAACACACACAACAACAGCATATGTAGTGGTAGTTTGGTCTGAGGCTTTTCTCGCACGCAGTACACATATTGCACATGGATGAATGGCTCAGATAATGCTCATTATTGCAAGTGAAGAAAGTGAGTATGGTTTGATTGTATTCAGTGATTATTTATTGCAGTATATATATATATATATATATATATATATATATATATATATATATATATATATATATATATATATATATATATATATATATATATATATATGTACCCCACGGTGTGGGGTGAGCCCACCCCAGGCCACACCCTTTATTTCAGCCCCTGGCCAGCCGTCCCATTGCAAGATGAAGTCAACCCAAAACACAGTTACACATTAGAACATACAGTACATAAAAAGTTCAATAGTAATAAAGCCACAATAAGACAACAGAAAACTCACCGTTTGAAGTGATTTAAGTGTTTAATTTGCATTACACAACATCTTCCACATATCGATGTGCTCTATAGTCGACTGCCTCGCGGCTGAGGAAAAAGCATACGCTCACCGATAAACCGATTGGCTCGCGCTCGACACCACATTTGCCTCTGTTCCTTTGCATTGCATCTTCGCCTCATTTTATTGCAGTGCAAAGTTATTAAGGCCAGGTTGGCATGGACACCGACTTGAGTTTCTCTTCCCGTCGGTCGCCTGTGGTATGTTTGCACGGCTGCGTGGCGTCCAGTCAGCCCCTCGCTTCCGCTGTTGGATTGGGTGAGTCGGGAAAGTTGTCATGGAGAGTTCTGATTTTCTCGATAGAAAACAGGCTACTGTATTGTGATATACCAAAGAATAATAATAACAATAACAATAATAATTTAAAAAGCAATCCGACATTTATTCATGTATTCAAATCCAGTATTTATTTATTAAAAAAAAAAACCCAAAACATCACCAGGGCTATTTCTCAAGAAACGACAAGAAACCGAAAACGAGAAAGATTAAAACCAAATTTAAATTTTACTACCTTGTAAATTTAAATGCAATTTTATTCCCACTGTTATGTGACTGAAGCAAACCACGTTTTGGATTGTCTGTGACTAAATCAATAAAATCTAATAGTTACATTTAAATGTTGAGCCACATTAAACAACAACAACAACAACAACAACAACATTAATAATAATAATAATAATAATAATGATAATAATGATAATAATAATAATAATAATAATAATAATAATAATAATAATAATAATAATTACATATAATAACCTAATCTACATGACCATCAAATTGTACATTACTGTTTCTGGGTGAAGATTTTAGCAGTGTTGCAACTCGTCATACACATTAGCAGAATGCATTTTCCTGGAGTAAGCCAGCCACATAGCGAGTAAGTTACAAGACCTTTGCCTTGTTTATTTTTTAGGGTGGGTGGGGGGCTTAAATTTGAAGGGTAACAGGGTAAACATTAACATAAATTCTCCTTTTCACTCTGTGTCCTTGTTGCCATCATAATATTAATGGAGGTACAGCCATCTTGTCAATTTTGTTCCGATGTTAAAAAATGCAAAGTACACAACAGTGAGATATTTTTTTCAAATTGTAAGAGATGTCTTTGGTACTTTGTCTGACCACCTGACAGTTTTCTGAACAACAAAAAGCACCTGCTGTCTTATATCACCCGTAAATGCAGCAAAAATGCTTAACAATAATAATACAACAGTATAACTGTATGGCGGTGCTTCTCAATTATATTTTGCCAAGCCCCTCCCTAGAAAAGAGAGAACGTTTCGAGCCTGTTATCTATAAAAAATTGTATAAGTATTCATAAACCAGCTTTATTTTTGACATTAACAAAAGAAAAACGCAATATAAATCAACTTTCAACTACTGTTAATTTTTTTTAAGTTGGGTTCCAACTTAACATAAAAACAACAACATAAAAACAATAACCAAGTGCATGTAAGTGCAAAATTCTACTTTTATTGCAATTACACTTCACATGCGGCTCTAGAAAATGGATGGATGGTCGGAAGACAACGTAAATGAGCTGTAAGCACCGGCTTGTCTATTCATCCAGATGTTCTGAAGCGTGGTGGCAATGCCGCAGATGCCGCAGTGGCCATAGCAGCAGCTCTTGCAGTTACAGAGCCATGCAGCACCGGCCTTGGGGGAGATGCATTCTGCCTGTTCTATGACGGCAACACGGGCGAAGTCAAAGGAATAAACGGCAGGTCAGCTCTTGGCTTTATATTTTCAGCTTCTTTTTCTTTTCCTCATGGGCTGAAATAGATCCTCATCTCTTGTTTTACAGTGGCCGTTCTCCCAAAGGTCTGACTCTAGAATTCCTGATTGGTCGCAAATACAGTGCTGAGGCCCCTCCTCCTGCGTTTGATGCTCTGAATATTACAGTGCCAGGGGCCCCCGCATGCTGGTGTGACACCATACAGATGTTCGGTAGTCACAAGGTTTGACTTTATGTACTTGTGTATGTCTTTTGCAAGTAAGCCATCAATCTAGTTCATTTAACGTAATTATTAGCATTTCACTAAAACGACATACTCCCTCCAACACTCACAAACACACTTTCAAGTAAACTGTGTACTCAACTTAAAGGAGGAAGATGCACACTGAAATGGGACAGTTAGAACGTCGATTTTATCTCGTTGATGAAACACTTGAAACTATCCAAGACAGGAAAATTGGAATTGAATATTTGAACATCCAAAGAAAAAAACTTTTCTTTTCAACAACATTAAATCAGATTGCTGTTCATTGTAACTTTTCTAGTTGCAGTGGTACCATGTTGAATTTTCTGCCTTCTTCCTTAATTTATTATACAGCCCAGGCCATAGGTTTCCATATACCTTTTTTAATCTTACAATCACTGAGTGGTTAGCAAGCACATGGCACCCCCAGTTCTGAGGTTGGGCTTCTTTCCTGTGAGAAGTTTGCATGTTCTCCCCATGCTTGTGTGGGATTCCTCCAGATGCTCCAGCTTTTTTCAGTGTTCCGCAAATATGCATGGTTCACTGAAGAAAGGTCCAATAAGATTATTAAACTATCCACAGTTATGATATGAATATAATTGGTTGTCAGCTGTAACATGATTTATTTATTTATTCTGTCAAACTTTTTTTTCGCCTTTCTGGGAGCTTGATTCAGGGGATGCTGTTGTGAATTTGTGAAGCGTTTTGAGATTCTTTTGTGATCAAGGGCTATTTAAATAAGTTTGACTTGACTTGACTGGAACTCATTTGACTACGTAACCTGACTTTATATAAATACTGTAAAATCTAGCGATCATCTAATGATTCCGTCCATCCATTATCTATAGCCGCTTATCCTCACAAGAGATCTACTAGGATTCTTTACCTCTTACGGAGTAGTGTTGTTTGTATGCTGTATACGCTTTTTTATTTTTTCATTTACTGCCACCTACTGTATAGTATGGAAGAATATCGGCTGACGGCCGGGGCAAAGCTTCACAGAGTATAAAGTGCTGCAAAACGCGTGCCGGCGCGATTTCACACATCTCATTTCCCAGCGGAGCATTCACGCGTCAAGCATAAACCAAGCTTGCCGGCTTGCTGGTGCCTATCCCAGCCGACTTCAGGCAGTAGGCGGGGGACACCCAGTGTAGGAGGAAGCCAGAGAACCCACGGCGGCTCAGGGAGAACATGCAAACTCCACACAGGTATAAAACAAAATAAAAGCAAATGATTCCAAATGTTTCTTTTTGAGCCAACACAAAGATCCGTTTACATGGAGAACAACAGAAACTGTTTTTGGAGACTATTTACTAGTGCAAGGCTTCAATTTGGACAGATTAAAATGAAAGCATACATTGAAAAAAAATGCAGGATTTACTCAAATTTTTGTCAAAATAAAAAAACACAAACACAAAATAACCATCTGCATTTAGATACATTTTTAAGTAGAATGGATATCTACTAAAAATGTATCATACATTTTTATTTGGACATATACTTAGAAAATGTGTCTGGATTCTGATGTTTTTTGTGCACGCCCAATAATCCCATTGATTTAACATTGGGTGATTTTATATTTACATTTTTCATATTTACAGCTTTCACATTTCATATATTCAATATTTAGCTCATTCATCTCACCTTAGGGATCATTTCCACCATTCCAGTAATTCATACATTCCAATATTTTCCAATAATTCCATATTTTTCACCCTTTAATATTTCACAATTCATTTTTAGTGGGAGGATTCCCCATTCACTCCCAATGGGAGATTTAACATTTCACATGTTGAGCGTGCCCATTTCACATTCATAATATTTCATAATACATTTCACCTCATCCCACCATTCCAATAATTCATAAATATTATTATTTTCCCATTATTCTATATTTTTCACCTACATTTATTCATAATTGATTCCCAATGGCATATTTAACATTTCACATTTGAAGCTTTCCCATTTCACATGTACATCATTCAATTCATTCTTCACATTTTCACTATTACTAATATTCACCCATTCCAGTAATTCATACCTGTTTTAATATTTTTACCCATAATTCCTCAATCATTCCCATCGTTCTCATCATTCTCACCAAAACTTTGTAACCTTGTTTCTTAGCCATTACTCATCCAATTTACACCGTTCCAACTTTAATCGATCCCCCTGATTCCGGCCATTCCATGAATTCAATTTTCCCACAATTCAAAATATTCCCACATCCTACTTTTTTCAGTTTTTCCCTTGTGTCTTCCACATTATTGGGCCTATTCAAACCTTTCCAACTTTGTAATATTCAGAATACTTCACAGATTCAAGCCATCCAAACATTCCACATCATTCCACCATTCAATGCCTCTCCTTTCAGTGTTTTCGCCTTCACACGCAATTTTCAGAACATTTTCTAGTTTACAAAGCATTTCAAGCAAAGTGTTGCCACTTTTGAGACAAATCACAAAAATGCAAATCGCAGAGTCCACTCGCACGGTATAAGAATATCATAAAAATAGTTTCATTGCTGCACAAATTCACCGTCAATCTCCATGGTATATTTCTTCTCCAAACAGTGACTCATATTGTATGTCCTGCTTCATTTCCAGTGAGGTAATACGCATGTGTTTCCTGTCGCCGCTTCCCCTAGCTGTCCTTACAGGAGTTGCTCAATGGGGCAGTTGAACTGGCTGAGGTGGGGTTTCCTGTTGCTGAAGTCACGGCTCATGGTTGGTCACATTGGGTGGCTCAGCTGCGAGATGCTGGGAAGGAACTTGGTGCTGACCTGCTGATCGGTGGTCGTCCTCCTAAACACGGACAAGTGTTCCGTAACCCTGCTCTAGCCCAAACTCTGAAGGTACATTGGTGTAACAAAAATTTCATGTCGATAAAGGTTTATTTGTGTACCTACAACCGCCGGTCAGAAAAATTTGCAAGACGAGTAAAAATAAAAGAAAAGAGACTGATACCACTTGGGTTGTTGATTCATAAAGTTGGGTCAAAACGAATAACCCATTGCTTATTCACTTCATGGGACTAATAAAAAAGGAAACCTTTTGATACAAATTTAAATAGACTTTTCTTTCATAAAATTGTTGGCACATATATACAGAGTAGCTGCAGATTCTGTGCAGTCAAGCCATATCCGAACACACACGAGACATTCAGATGTCCCAATTTTTCGGCCGAATGAAAAATTCGGTTAAACCCAAAATTGGGTTGTTTTTCCTCAAAAAACAGAACAGCTTTGTTTTGTACTCAAAACAAAACAAAAAAACTTTTGTTTGTACAAAACGATCCAAAATTATTATTAATTAAAAAAAATCATATAACCTAACTTTTGGGATCAAATATATAATGGAAATAGTTGAGTCGGTCCCGTTTTTGGCCCAATTGTTTTTATTGTAAAAAAAAAAACGCACATCTATACTAAGGAACATCATTTAGGGAGATCAGTGCTTGTCAGCTTTATTGATGCTTTCACATATGTGCAAGTTATTCATGTTGTATATATGGTGTTTATTTATATATTTACTCTCAAATTTATGTTGCGAGAACCCCACAACCTCATTTGATTTAAGGTTAGAACTTTGGTCTGTAATTGCACTTAAAATAGCATTCCACTGCTGTCCATAAATTAGAGAACAGGAATATGCGTTGGGTAGGCTCTTATAGATAAAAATACAACTGATTCCAAAAATCTGTATCATAATGCTTATTTCATTTTGGCAATAACTTGAAACTGATACTTGCACACATTGTAAAACATGCATGCAGTTTTGGACTATACATCACTTGAAGTTTATTTTAATGAAACAACTCATTTCACATTAGGTGTGATTGCTATAATTTGCTCAGTTTCCAAACCAAGTATGAAGCTGCCAATGTATGCTTTAGTCATGGCATAATGAACGTATTGATCGATCTGACAATCTTGTGTTTAGTCATGCACGCAATGTCACAAAGCATTCATAAGCACTCACATGCACACACTAGTGCTCATGACAACCTAACATTGTGAAACAATGGCAGTGACCTCAGTTTCATTGATGGAATATTTCAATGATATGATTCTAGACATTTTTCAGAGATGATGTTTTGTTAGATATTAACTGTCTATTCCCACACACCATCCAGGTGAACACTGTACATTGAATGAGTCCATAGAGATATTGCTATGAATGTTAAGAATGGCCGGAAGGTCAGAGTTTAAATCTGTTTAAGGAAGTGGGCGGGAAAGGGAAATGATTAGCAACCTGCAGTTCTCTATAGCTATATGGAATGAAATGACCCCTGGTTCATTTTTTTTAATGTGGCTTCAGTTTGTTTTTTTCTCAACACGTTTTCAAGTTCATAATCTACCAATTATTCATACGTTTTTCTGCAATCTGGGTAAAATGACCAAGGCATATTTAACCTGCCCTGGCAAATTTATGAATACAGATCAGACAAAAATACAGATTTTGAAATGCCCATCTTAAGGTCTGTATTCTCAGCAGTATTTCCCCAGCAGCCAAAAGGTTAAAATTGTTGTTGAAGTCTATAAAAATACGATTTTAATAGAGACTGTACACATTGTTAACATGCTTTTTAGCTAGCTAGCGAGTTTCCAAAATAAAACAGATTCGCCTCGAGCAACATTTGAAAATTGCTTTAAAATGCAAATAGCTACTAATAACAGTTAAAAAGCTCGCCGCAATGTTACCATCCTGCACAATATCAAACAGAAGACTGACTGTCATACCCGAGGTTGTTTACAATGTCATCATGGCGGATGTAATCCATCATCCGAGCTGCTTTTCCGCATACAATACATTTGTTGTCCGTTATAATTTTATTCTATGTCAGTAATGTCATAAACCTGCAACATTCCTTTATTGTGCTTTCATGCAAGTAGAGAAGGAAATTGACAGTATATTATTTGATTTTATGGAAACATTTAGAAATGGCTTGCAGTAATTAGGCAGGTAGTTATGTCATGTAATGATGTCATGTTTTTGCGTTACTATACACTTTGTTGCATGTTTTATACAGGTTTCAAATTATTACAAAAGTAACTTGTGTGTACAATTGATGAATAAATAGGAATTGGGGGAGCATGGAAAGGCAGGTTTCTACCAGGGCAGAGTTGCCCAAGCCATCACCAATATCATCAACCAACATGGAGGAGTCATGACCCTGGACGACCTCAGCAGCCATGACAGTGATGTCGTCACTCCCATCAGCACAAAATACAAGGTGACCTTAAACTTGAATTAACTTATTGGATTTCTGTTTGACTAAAAGGGAGAGCGTGACGAGTAAATGACTCTATTGTGTGTTCAGGGTGTGCGCCTATGGGAGTCTCCTCCCAATAGCCAAGGCTTGGCTGCCCTGCTGCTGCTCAACATCCTGGAGAACTTCCCTCTCAAAGGTAACCAATACACCGGAAGCTAGGTCTCATCATGGAATGTGGTGTGTCATATTTTAATCCACGACATCCTACTTCAGAATAGTTTCAAATGGATAGTTTTGAATTTCTCTTAACAATGCAGTGTATTTACATAATACTATAATAGAGTTTGTTTTTTAAAAACAAACCAAATGTGACTAACATCTGCACATGCAAAGTGACATGAAATGTACTGCGCCCATGCTGGTGGAGAGGAAGTAGAGAATTCAATTCCCTGTGTTTATTTGAAGATTTCGGACATAATAGTGCAGACTACGTCCATATTTTGGTGGAGGCTGTTCGCTTGGCTCTAACAGACACTAAAGCCTATGTGGGCGACCCAGAGCATGTGACCATTCCATTGCAAAGCTTATTGGAAAGAAGCTACAGCAGCCAGCGAGCCCAACTCATCAACATGGACAGGTACAGTACATCATTGTGCGAGTGTGTTTTAGTTCGTACCAGTGAGAGCCTGTCACACTCTGTTGACTTTAGATTGGAGTGTAAATGTTTACCTTTCTTCTCTGCTTTGACGCCCCTCCTTCTTCTTCTTTTTTTTTTTTAATTGCCCTGTCTGCTGTCTGTGTATTTTGGCAAGGGCAACTTTGCGCAGTACAGAAGATTTTAGATTTCTGTACTGCAATTATTAAGCATATAATAAATGGCACAATGACTTTATTAACGTTTTAAATAACCGTATGACTATTTACTATATACACACAGTGATGCATGCAATATTAAAATGCAGCTCTTTGTTGCAAATAGTGTGTAGATGACAGAAATAGGATGTGGTAGTGAATCATCATCATCAGATATGTTTGGGGATATTGTACAGTCTCCTTTAAATAGTTTAAAATGTATTTAAAAATGATGCACCTCTTATCTATACCAGTGACGTATAGTGACAGGCCAAAAAAAGAATCTTCACCTAGATATCAGAAGATACAGTTAACCTGTGGATACACTGCTTTACATTCATCCATTCGCTCACTTACGAGGGATGGGACTTTTGACTCCGTTGGAGCCGTTGATTGAGAAGCCATTCAATAAAATGGTCTTTTAAAAGGCTGGCTCTTCATGATTTTTTTTTCTTTGCATGTTTTAAAACATCAATTTTTAATGATAACATTTACAGTAGGATACCTGAATATTAAAGTGTTTCATAGCTGTATCTAGGGCAGGACAATATGGCCAAAAAACATTTTTTTTTTTTTTTATATCTGTCATTTGGGACCCATCCATCCATTTTCTATAGCTGCTTATCCTCACAAGGGTCGCAGGCTTGCTGGTGCCTATCCCAGCTGTTGTCGAACCTACAACCCAAGTCTTTGTCTTTTATTTTTAGTGTTATTATTTATAATGTTTTATCATAAGTGTTTGATTAAATCTTAGACTCAGTTCCACTGTATTAACACCCATGCCCCAAATAATACAAATTCGCTCCACAAATTATGTCAGTGATGAGAAAAAATGCTTCTCAAAGGAAAAAAAATGTAATTTTGAGCTTTGATTTTAAATTATAGCCAATGAAAAGGCACACATTGTAACCACAGTCACATGAGTAGCTGACATGACTTTATTCATAATTTAACCTTTATTGTGGTTTGTGTGTCCTAGGGCAATGCAAAACGTAGAGCCTGTCCAGATGACAGGAAGTGACACAGTCTATTTCTGCGTGGTTGACAGTCAGGGGAATGCTTGTTCTTTCATCAACAGCACATATATGGGCTTCGGGACCGGCCTTGTTCCAAAGGACTGTGGCTTCTCTCTTCAGGTCTGATAATAGAGCACAAAAGTGTGTTTTTGTGTTTCTTATCATGTGTCACATGAGAGCAAATCAGATGATTCTTAATCCAGCCTGTCTATATGTAGAATTTATCTCATGACTTACAAAACAACCATGAGGCTTCTACAAAGTTCGGACAAAAAGCTTCAACATTTCCCTTGTTTGAGCCCTTTCGATGTAATCACTAGTGTAGTGTGTTATTTGCAGATTGTTTTTGACTCCAGGAGTGCCACAGTCTCTTCTATTTTGAGCTTCTCTGAAATACACAAAAGACAACACTCCATTTTGAGTGCTAAGTTCACATTTTTTATCTGCTCACACAGACACTCACACACAGACTCAGAGTTGGTGTTTTTATCAACACTGTTTGATATTGTATGGTCAGATTATGACTAGAATTTATTTTGCATGCTAACAGCTCTCCAAATGAGATGGAAACGTTTTTAAATTGCTTATTTGTCATAAATGTTCATTTCATTTTGCTTTCAACAAAGCATCACTGACATAACTATGCTAGATTAATGATAACATAGAATGGGAATTTCCTAGACAGGCTAATGTAACTGAGAATCGCTATTGCGTTTTTTCAATCCAGTATACACAATCATAGAAATGTCAGCAACGCAAATAGAGCATCCAAAAAGCTCTGCATCAAGCACACAAAGCTTTTACCACCCTCTGAATAAGTTGTCCAAACCAGAGGGCGTAAAGCATGTGTAGTATGTGAGAAAACCTTCGTATTTTAATCTGAGAGCAGTTTATATATGAGTGCACTCTGGAATGACCTCACCGCCATCAAACACTTCATCTCATAAATGTTCCCCTATAATTGGACAAAAATTATAGTCAGATGATTGAAAGCTTCCCATTTCCTTTGCTCCAGTGATTGTTTTTGGATCTCATAGTGCTTTTGTCCATATAATCTATTTGGATTCATGATGATGCATCGATCTGTGGTCAGGTTAATCATTTTGTGAAATCTCCCAACCCTCACAGAATCGTGGAGCCAGTTTCTGTCTTGATCACAACAGTGTTAACTGTGTGGCCGGGGGGAAGCGGCCTTACCACACCATAATACCTGCACTCCTCACTGACTGTGAAGCTCAAAGGCCGCAACTTCTTGCCTCCCTGGGAGTAATGGGCGCTATGATGCAACCGCAAGGACACATTCAGGTGTGTAGTCATAAAGAACCAAATCACCATGAGTTATTCCTTGTTGACCTCAAATGTACAAAAACCTGTATTGTCAAAGGCACTGAACGCATCTGTTGACATGATGAAGACAACATAATAACAATTAGACAATGAGGCATACTCAATGAGGAGTAATATTGTTTTAAACAGTAAGATTAGTTGAATAGAGCCCTACGATTTGACTTTTTTTGTGTGTGATTTAATATGTGGCCGTAACAAATCCTGCCAGAATAATGGTTCCATATTGTGGAAGTGAAAACAAAAAATCTAACCCATACTTTTGTGTTTAGGTGTTGTTAAACATGTTGGAGTTTGGGATGAATCCACAGCAAGCGCTTGATTCACCAAGAGTATATGTAGAATATGATCTCAAAGGTATTGCCTGTTTTTAGAAATATCGCTTAGCTTTAGTTCAATCGTCACACATTAAGAAATAATATAATGTCGGGTATCTTTAAATCCAACAAGGGGTGCCTAATTACCCATACCGTAATTATAACAGTTGTCTGTACCTTTCTTTTGGTTACTCATGCCTACCTTCATTGATTTGTGTCCCTGCATAGAAAAACAGTGGTCAGTCAATTTGGAGGATGGAATCAAGCAAGAGGTGGCTGAGGCCCTAAAAAGACGGGGTCATAAAGTCAACTGGCCAGTCATGGGTACTTTTTGTCTTTTATCCTTTGCACTTAGTTTTTACAGCAGTTTTAATAGATATATTTTAGGTGCCTCTTTTATTCCCCTCCTTGTTGAGAAACACTTCTTGGGTGCTAATAAGTTGATACGCACTTCTGAAATTTGCTCATATTACCCCAAAGTAAATACAGTATTGTTAAATCATTAATAAAGGTAAGACTTTTAACACATGACTTCCACAGGGCCTTGCAGATGCTGCTGGAGAGCAGTGCTGATTGGCAGAACCGAAACCTATAAGTCAGAAGTTTTAAGAATTGTTTTGAAGAATACTGTAAGAAAAAATGGCCTGTAACCATGAGTCAGATTTGGTAGTTTTATTCAGCAGTTCTATGTTACAGTAAAAAATTGTATTAGGGATCAATGAAGGCTATTACAACAGCCTTTGAAATAACATTTTAATAACTTACTATATTTTATTCAAGTAATAACCGTTACAAGCATTATATTAAAAATTGTTTAAAGTCTGATTGATTACAATTAATTCTTGAAAGTTTTGTGCTAAAAATGTAAACCGTTTGACAGTACTAATTCATAATAATTGATTATACTATTGTTTGTGTGGTACCTCCCTCAGAATGTTTATCCTTTTAAAAGGCAGCCAGGCATAAAAGCACATTCCTTGACTGTGTTTAAAAAAAAAAAAAAAAAAAATCTGAATGAGGCAATCCATTTTTTTGAGGGGGTGAAAGCTTCCGTGGTCTGACATTTTTTAATTGGCCGCTACTTGGAATGTGCAGATATTAGTCATGTTTTCCTATGTTTCTTTTTTCTTTTTTTTCCTGTTCATTAACTCAGGTCACAAGAGGTCTCAGTTTGGGAGGGGGCAGATCATCACATTAGGAGATTGGTGGAATCCATCTGCCAATCCTAGTGATCATCTAACCAGAGTGTTGTGGGCAGGATCAGATCCTCGATCGGATGGATGCGCAATGGGGTTCTAAACTGTTTCAGGTAACTCGGTGGTAAAACAATGAGCTAATTTATTCAGCCACTGTATCAAATAGCTTTTTGCCAACGTCACACTGTTGGTAAATTACAGCAAAAGAGGCAGTAGACTAAAACCATGTCCTCACTTTGCCTTCTGTTCTGCCTCATAAACCTTCTGATAAACCTACTGCACTCAACTTCAACTTAATTTAAAACATCAGTGCCTTACACACAAGACTATGGGAGAAAAAAAAGCTTTAAAAATGCTGGCCTGTGGAAGATGAAGAATCAAAGAGGATTTTTGTTGGCATGAATATTAGAATAATCAGCTATGTTTAGCTATTTGCCATTAATTTAGTCACACACAGTGTCACCAGATTACAGTGTTAGGTGTTTCCTTTGATTTGTTTAATTATGTTCTGTTTGTTTTATTTTAAATGTATTTTATTATTGTTGTTAGCATTTTAATCGCTTGTCATCCCATTTTGAAATGAACATTCATTCATTCAAATATGTTTAAAATACTGGTTGCCCGATGAACTTATTCTCGATTGAGCGCTATGGTGTGTCGTGTAAAATACAGAAACTATAAATTCAATATACACCGGTTTTATATTGTGACATTGTGAATTAAAATTCTCATTTTGAAACACTGCGCTTATTGAAATTACTTTTGCCCACCAGACATATTTATCTAACTATTCATTACTATTGACCTGTGACTTTAAATAATCAACCATATATTTTAACTACCGATTTGGTGATGTATGTAGAAAGCCTTTATGCTTCAAAATTTAGAGGTTTTTGCTTCAAATCTCATCTGAGAAATTTCACTGTGGCATCTGCATGTTTTCTCTGGCTTCTTCATACATTCCAAAAGCATGCACATTATTTTGGTTTAGGGAAGTGCTTCTCAATTATATTTAAAGCCCCCACCCCCTGAAAGAGAACATTTTTGTGTCTCTCCCCCAAACAAACACTCAATCACATAAAGGATAATCATGACTATCGATAAAAATTGTACACGTAAGTATACCTAACCTGTTTCCTTTTTAACATTAACACAAGAAAAAATGAATATAAATCATCTTTCAACAACTGTTAATTGTTTTTTTACAACTTTTATTTGGGTTACAGCTTTGTCTAAAAGAGAAAAAAGATCCAAGTGCAACAGAGTGCCTGAAACTTAAAAAAAATGTTTTTACTTTTTTACTTTTATTGCAATTACAGTTCACATGACAAAAACAAAACATTTTCCCTGAGGTCATCTGCATCACCTCACGCCCCCACTCGAAGGGTCCCACCCCACTATTTTAGAAGCACTGGTTTCGGGCTTTTTGGAGTGTAAATGGCTCTTTGCCTAAACAGTATGTGCTCTGCAATTCACTGGCTAGTCAGCTGGAAGAGGCTTTAGCCCATGAATCACAACAGGATAAGCAGTGGAAACTGGAAGGAAACCATCTAAAGAAAAAACTGGATGAGTGGAAACATGTGTAATGTTGTTGTCCATTTGTGTCTAACTAATCTGATCCAGTTTTCATGTGCGCAGACAGATTTAATGACTTATCATTCACTATGTTGAAAGGATCAGAATTGAACAAAAAATAACACTTTATTCACATGTAAATAGGTGTTACCCCAACAATATACTTTATGTCAACAATCATGTTTTTATTTAACCTTCTACCTCCAAAATATGAGTTGAGTATGGAGAGTCATGGCTTGAAATTCACAGCATTTTAATGTTTTAAATTCACCAGTAAAAATCATTGGCAAGAAGCCTCATATGAGTAGACGATGGAAAATCTCTCACTTTAACGGATCATGTGCACTGTTAAAAGGTGTAAAATTTGTGAAGACTGTCCTATTCAATAGGTGAGACATGCAAGGCAACATTTTAAAGTTTAACCCTTATTTTATTTCTATTTTATTAAACCCCGATTGTCGTGCATTTTTATTTTTGGAACATATATAGTTTTTCTTTTTTTTTTTTTACATAGAGTATAGATATATATATATATATTTTTAAATCTCACACTCTGCCCACTAGGACCCATAAATGTTCCCCATTAAAATATTACTTAAAATTATTCAATTATTGGTTTTAATACTTCCACGCAAATGGAAGCATTAAAAAAAAAAAAAAAAAAAAAAAAAAACTCAGCAGGTATTTTCTCTGGGGAAAGAGGCAACAGAAAACTCCACAAAGTGGGAAAAACAAGTACTAACTATAACCAAACTGGAGCAAGGGGTCAACGGGGCAGCATTGTCAGGCTCTAAAAATGCAAAGTGACACATGTACTCACTCAGAGAAGAAACAACAAAGCAATATTCAATGAGGTTCGGAACTCTGAGGAAACCAGGATCAAAATGTTTGCTAGTGCAGAGAATAATCCGACAACGTTCCCTTGTTCCAACTGCGCTTAAATGGCAGGTAGATGGCAGATTGTCAACAGGTGTGCAGATGGTGAGTCCCCCCCCCACCCAGATAAGGACACAGGAAGTCTTACAAAGGAAACACAAAGTGCTGGAGGAGACCCAGAGCAGACACATAACAGAAATAATCATATTGGGGCCTTTGGTCAATAATTTATAACCTGACTCATTTTAATTCATTGTTATTATTCAAGCAATGACATTTTTTTTTCTAAAAACTATACAAAACCATAGTTTTGTATGAAAAACATTGGAAGCAATGTGTTTCAAGTGTTATGTTGGGCTTCGCTTCCATCTTGATAGACTTGCATCTCCATACACATTTTTTAAAAAACTAAAAAGAACCGTGTTTTTTGTGCCACCTGTTAATCACCCTGATTAACAGGGCTTCTTAAAGCAGTTTGTAGGCCTTTCACATTACAGTGCAGTTTATCTGGACGTGGTGCATTCCACTTGGATTATGAGGCAACTGTAGCCTGCCCTTTTCAACCCCTGCAAAGCATAACTGCACTCTATGAGTGTTTCAGTTTTCTGGCACGGTGATGTTAGAGGTCATGTAGCGCTCCTTTGCCCTCTAGAGACTCTTGTGCAACTTGGATCCAAAGGGAAAGGCACAGATTTAGTAATTTGGTCAGAAATTTTATTGAGTTAATAAGAACGGTTAGGTCAGGAACCTTGGTTAGGTCAGATTGCAAGATCTTAAATTGTCACAAAAATGTAAAAAGAACACAATGCCGGGCTACCCTTTGGAATGTTTATCAGATGTCGCCAAAAGCGACAAACACGTTTATTTTTAATTTTTCATACTGGTAATGAAATCATCCATGCTATTGGTCAGCTTGTTTCCTGTGTGTGTGTGTGTGTGTGTGTGTGTGCGTGTGTGTGAATGTGTGTGTGTGTTTCCTGGCCTACGTTGTCCAGTAGTAGAAGTGCCTCTAAAGGGAAGGATTATCTGTCCAACACACAGGCTCTCACCCCAAATTGCCTGTTTCCTGACTCCCCAGCCAGCTGCTCGGACCGATTTTTTTTCCTTCTTTGTCCGCTCACCTCCCTGTCCACTCAAATTTTGGCCTCCTTGCAATTTCGGGTTATTTTTTTCTTCATTCTATTAGGGCCGAGTGATGTGTTGTTCTGTGGGCTTCGCCAGGTCTTTGGGCCTGGCTCTCTTACCTTTGGCCCTGTGTTGTATCCTGGCAAATCTGCTCCTCTTGTTTCCTATGGGAGAAATGAGGTACGTCCAGGAGGAGCGTCTGGCCAGCTACATCTGGTACTTCGGTGGACTGGGTGGTGGAGGACTGCTGGTAAGTGATAAACAAAAAAGCAAGCACAACTTGCTTTTTGATCAGAAGAAGCAAATGTATTTGTATATTAAATATACAATTAAATATCTCAGGCTAGATGGTAAACTCATTTTCAATCATTTTCAATCAATTTGATACAGAAAATGCCAGAGTATTTGTCAAACTGTCAGGATCCATGATTCATTTCTCCATCAGGATAAAATTCAAGAACTTTTGTTGAAACCTAACATAAATGAAGTTCTTCCATCCAAGCAGCTTTGCAGCTCAGCAATATCAGCCGCTAATCTACATCCACATAAAATACAATGCCCCCTTCTCTGAAAAATGAATGCAGATACAGTATTTGATACAAAAATACTTGAAATAGATTTTTATGTACCTCATTATTTTTGTAAAAGTTGTTTTGGCATCATTCAGCTTCCATGTGTTTACTTTTGTCCCCTGAGAACAGTGACATTCTGTTTGAATAAACAGTTAATCCTGCTCTGTACTTGGTGCTGATTTGTGGGGTTTATGCTCCCACTGAGCCGTTCCCTTTGTTTGGGTTTAAGGGGAGAAACAGATAAGAGCTTATATTTTCCCACACAAGACTGACATTGTTGACAACTAGCACAGCTCCAAGTTTGGTTGTAAACAAGTAAGAAATAAACAAAATCCTTCAAGGTGGTGCTTGTCCCTGATCCAAAATCATAATTAGAATGGTGTATTTATATTTGAACTTCTTTTTCATTCATTTTCTTGATCCTGCTTTCTCTGCTTTTGTTTCGTTCTTTTTTAAGAATACTTTTTAGTTTCCAAAGTTGACATGATTGTGCTTGAATGTGTGCTTCGGGAAGGGAGAGACCTTGGGAACTTCACTCCCTCTTTTTTGAACATCCTGTGCAATGAGAGGCCATATGGCAGACAGGGAATCTTGAAAAACTAAAAAGAATATAAAATTAGCGTAGTTCCTCGTTGAGGCCCACAGGGATGAGCCCTGCAGCCTCAGCTGGGAAAAAGAATCGTGTGGAATTCCTACAGCCCCGGTTCTTGTAATGTCCAAATTAAATTCTGATAACTTTTCTTTGAGTATTTATGAAACTAAATCGATAGGACAAAAACTATGGTTGAGTATCTCCGTGAGATCAGGAAGTCAGATGAGATAATGGGTTATAAACCTGTGGCAGTCCCTCCTTCTCAGGAAGAGCTGCCTATTGTAAAACCTTCATGTCCCCATGTGATTGCACGATTATTTTTTGTGATTAGAAGTTTAAAGTATGAAAATACTTTGGCACGTGTGTGTTACATTTCAGATGCTCCTTCCAGCTATAACCTTCATCACTTTGGGAAAATGTAATTGCTGCTGGAATGAGGGCTTGATGGTAAGACACACGACACATTGCACATTGTTATTATTATCATTGGCAAGTACTTATACCAAGTATCGGTATTAGGCAGCTACTGATATTGATATCCGCTTAGCTGTTGGAGCATAAAATGTCTTTTTTTTTTTCTTGAGGAACTTTTGTGTATAAAAACTATTCAAGAGTAAAAAACCTATAAGTGGTATTGAACATCCCTAATTATGATTTAACATTAAAATTGACATTTTGCATGTTTGTCAAAGAGATGCTTATTTAGCCATTGTCAACAGTAATAAGTTGATGTTTGGACTCTAATTATTTGATAACTAAAGTATTTTTCACATACTGTACAAGTAAATCCTTTAAAATCAAACATTTCTAACTGCTGTTGATTGATAATGATATTACATGCTCAAGGCTTATGCTAACAGTTTTGTCATGTGATGTCCACAAGTAGAGCTGTGATAGCTGAGCATTGAGCATTTGTGAGGCCATTTTGAGTTGACAGCAGGTGGAAAAAATGTGTTTGCTATTAAATATTCCATATATTAAATATTACATACAGTATATTAACCTTTTCTGTGCCCAGTAAAAGGTTAAAAAAAAACCTCTAGCCGTCCAATTTCCTATCAACACAATAATACCCTTTTACTTTAAAAAATGGCTACGGAAGTTTTGTATCCCTTTAAACTGTAGTCTCAAGTACAGTTATGCACCTTGCCCTTTGCTAGGCGGTATGCTAATGCTAATCCAACCATGATAATCAAACAAGGGTCCCTTTGTTGGTTAACACGCAACACACTGAGCTTACAAGCCTCATGTGCAGCTGCTGTGTGTGCATGTCAAGAGAAGCTTCCGCTTATGTTTAATACTAAACAAATTGACACACAGCAAGAAAATATGATCAAGCCTGTATATTTACATGCGCAGGAATTCATATATCCATGCAACATTGACTGGCTGTATTTGAGTAAATACTGTATAAGTTCCTGTTTTCCTCTAGATGTGTGGGTCAGTGTTGGCAGCTTTGGTGGGCTTGGTAGGGGCAAGCTACTGCTTCATCATTTCAGGCCTCGCCTTGGTGCAGGGTCCGCAGTGCTTCACTTCTCTTGGGTGGTCCTACCCCTTCGCAGATCAAGGAGGAAGGTATAATAGCATAACCTATGAGACATAACAGATGTAACTATCATTAGTAATCATATTGCAGCATGACGCTGGCATCAGACAGAATCAACCCCCAAAAGGCAATGTTTTCCATTTTCATCACTTAAGATTTGTTTATAGGTAAAAAAAATAACTAAAAACAAAAAAAAAAAAAACACCCTTACGTGTGGACTGATCAATAAAGTAGGTACAACATGTGAGTAAAATCTTCATTTCTATATTGCTTGTCCTCATTCGGGTGGCAGGTGAGATGAAGTCTATCCAAGCTGGTTTTCGGTGAGAGGCAAATTACAGTACATCCTCATCAACCAATCACAGGGGCACATAATATAGTTTTGAATTGAAGAGTGCTGTGTCACCTGTGTCTTATATATTAATCTTTGGAACCACATTAGTAGTGGTATCTCTAATTGTCGTGTTTTCAGGAACTCCAGAAAGAACTTCAGAAGAACCTCTGCTTTATTTATGGCTTATCTGCCAAAAATGGTCATGAATGATAGTACACATCTGTATTAAAATTAAAATAAAAGTGTGCAATGTTCAGTGAAGAAGTCACCATAACTTAATTTAGGGACAAGTTTGTTTATATTCTAATTAATTTACTCTTAATTTGAAAACAAATGTACTTTTTAATGTCACATCATGATAAAGCAATTTCGTAGATTTGCTGACACCTGCAGAGACCTTGTTCAAATCTTACATGAAGGATATTCGTACCCCATGCAGAACTTTAAAATATGCCATAAAATATGAACCTACGCTCAATCTTGTCCCCTTGTATTTTTAAATAGATATGTGATGTGATGTATTATTTTTCCATTTTATTTTCCTGTTGTTTTTTTCAACTAATTGTTCCGTTCAGGTATCTGCTGCAGTCAGAGACGTGGTCTGTGTGCCTTCAGCCACTCCACATTGTCGAGTGGAACGTGACTCTTCTGTGTGTGCTGTTGGGTTTGGCTGTGCTCGAGTTCATCCTGTGCTTCATACAACTGGCCAGCGGCCTAGTCAACGCTGTCTGTCGGCCTTGTTGCTATAAGCAGGAGTATAGTTTGAATGCTTAGGCACGACACACAAAATACAAAATTTACGTATGCCTAAGTATACACTTGCAACATCCACACATTCTACACATCGATGGTCATATGTCCACACAGACGACGACGGCTCAGCTCCACTCTTGCATTCATTTAAACGCTCCACACAGGATCAATACTAAGATTAGGCAAACCATATTTGCAGTCCATGATAGCCACGAAATATTAAAGTGCTGAAGCACTCAGAGTATGGCGATGCCAGGTTTTGGGTCAGTGAATCCTACCAACACACACACATTTTTTTCATAAAGTGTAATAGAACAGCACTGATTAAAGAGACTAATCTGTGGCCTGCTTCTCTGTTATAATTACAATAGAATTCATTTTGTGACGCTCTCAATTTGAAGAGTCTTTTAGCAACTGATGGGAGAAAATGAACACACTTCAAATCATCAAACTCTTTATTAGTTCACTAATATACTCGAGATGCCGCCTATATTTCTTCTGGTTTGAAAAGTTTCCACATATTTGTTGGTAATTTGGTAGGTATTTGTTCTATCCTGCATTGTAGCACTAGTTCATGAAAAAAATGTGCGTTTTTACATTTGTTCCAATTTTTGAAGTACTTTGTTGCTTTTTATTTGGTTGGTTGATAAACAATAGTTCAACAATAATAAATGTTTATATATATTTAGATATATTTGTTGAAATATTTAGATATATTTTAGTGACATATTTTTATAATGGTTGTCCTGCCTTGAATAAAAAATATTTTCATTTCAAGTGTGTAAGCATGGCACCAACTGTTGTGTTTTGTAATAATTTTGTGGGTCAAAGTTTGAGGTGAGGAGTTTCCGCAGTTTCGTCAGTGACCTGCTTGAACCTGATGTCCTCACACTGGAAATTCTTTCTCTCCTCTCATTTCAAAAATCTTCTCACGATGTTCAGCAACAGGGAGTGGAACTCAGCCCATCCTATATGCCAAACAATGCGCAATATTAACAGGGAATACTGAAATCAGCATGTCCTATATGCCAAGTTTTAAAGTGAAGGTAACGACACTTACTAAGGGCCGACCAATATGAATTTCGTGAGGACAATGCTGATACCGATTTTTGGCAGAAAAACAAAAAGATTACTGATTAATTGAGTGATTTAAAAAATGATATTGAATAAAATAGTATTTTCTTTCCCCAACTGTTTTTCAATGGGTGTCAGTAATATGATTTTCACCGTTCACGGCCAAACTGGAACCTATTGCTATTATGTAGCAGGGGTCAAAAAAGAAAAAGAAAAAAAAAGCCTCTTTTTCAATTCACAAAATGCATTGATTGGCATAATTGATGGTGTTACAAGGACTAATTCTTGTCTGTGTTACCAGTAGTTAAACTGGTGTCTTATTTAACTCATTTATGCTTAATTTATATTGCATGATGTACTTTATGATTGTTTTTTTTACAAACTATGACTAGATTGCATGTAAATTTGTGACCTCCAGGTCAATCCTTTGCAGACCGAACCTTGCATTACTCACCCAATCATAACTTGTAAAAAATGGCATTGCTTTGTTTTGAATGACAGGTCCACAGAATAAGCTAATCAACAAAGTTGATGATATAAGATTTAAGGATACATGGTTATGGTTTGGATGTGTGTGTAATTATTAATGACACAATTGTTATTTGTGTAAAACTGCTGTAAATGGTTAGAATACACAAAGGTAAAATATTAAAATAATCAGCCTTTTGGCCATTTGGCTGATTATTTATCCTCTGATGTTTGAAGAGCAATTTAATTGGCCGTCTGATTAATCTGTCCATTCCTAATCATGATAGTTTTATGTACAGTGATTAGATACTGCCACAACTATCGTAAAAAAAGTTGAGTTGAAAGAAATTAGTCTGCTAAATGCAAACGAGCTGACGAGACAACGAGGCACACCTAGAAAAGACAGGAATGGCTGGAGGTAAATGATTGGGGTAGAAACATGGGACAGAGCTGACATGAAGGTGGAGAAAAATGCCTAATGAGCAGACATCAACAGGGACCACCTGAAAGCAAGACAACATCAAAAAGGAGCAGCAACGCCTAAGACAGTTAAACATTTTCAAGTTAAAAATTATTCAGGTCTTGCACAACTCGGACAGGGGGTCATGGTGGTGGATGGTCAGTGAACCCTTTTAGCATTATTGACTCTAACCAGCAGTTGGACAGTTGGGCAAGTATAAAAACGGAGTGTTCAAAATGTCATTATTTCAGACTGATAGACATTAAACAAGTGGAGGCACTGTGTCAAAATGCCACAGTCGATGTTGGTTTTCTTTCTGCTGTGCTGTGCACCACTATGCATTTCTGGACTGAGGAGAGAATATTTCCTCAGGATAGAAGAAGTCAATTGGAATTATGCACCGAGTGGGATGAACATGATACAGAACCGCACAATCCAGGAAGATGAGTAAGTTTTTGCTTTTTCCATGATGGATTTGGATCTCAGCACTGCGCTTGTTGGTACATTTCAGAGCTGTGTTTCAATATTATTTCAGTGAATCGATTGCATTTTGATTCACAAGAGCTTAATTTGATTCAATTTAGATTTTTTTTGTTGGATTAAATTAAATCCAATTTCAATAATTCTGCATATGTTTATAGAAAATCCATCCATCCATTTTCTTTAGCCGCTCAACCTCATTAGGGTCACTGGCTTGCTGGTGCCTATCCCGGCCGTTGTTGGGCAGTAGGTGGGGGACACCCTCAACTGGTTGCCAGCCAATCACAGGGCACACAGAGACAGACAAACAACCATTCACAGTCTCAAGCACACCTAAAGACAATTTAGAGCCTCCAGTGTACCTACAATATATGTTTTTGGGATTGTGGGAGGAAACCCACGTAGGCATGAGGAGAACATGCAAACTCTACACAAGAAGGCTGAATGAAGCTTCTGAACAGTGACATGCTAACGAGTCTGCCATGCTAATGAGTTTCCCTAATTATAAAACATCCATCCATCCACTTTCTGGAGCCTTTTATCCTCACAAGGGATCCTCACAAGGGTCGCAGGCTTGCCGGTGCCTATTCCAAGTATTTTCACTTGAGTATGAGACAACCATGGATATCAACAAGGATGAGAGGAACGTAAGCTGTTGACATGGCAAAAAATTGCAATCCCTGTGGCGGCTTACGTAGTTTCCTTTCACTGGTATCTGTATTTACTAAACCTCCAAACCTACAGACATCTTTCTTCAAGCTTGTTGTTTCCTGTGATTCTACCATTTTATTTTGATGCTACTCTCATGCAAGTGACGCCATCACATGTGATACCAGAAGTCAAATGAAGATATGAGAAAAAGAAAAGAATCAATTCAGGATTTTATGAATCATTATAAATTGTATTTCTGGTGATGTGAACTATTTTGGCCTGCAAAAGAAATGTTACCATATGCTTTTTTGATGTACATGCATGTGCTTGGATGTCTCTGCAGAGAAGCTGCAGTCTTTCTCAAGAAAGGTCCCCAGCGAATCGGGTCCACCTACAAGAAAGCTGTTTATAAGCAATACAGTGATGCAACATACAGAACAGAGGTGATGAAACCAGCCTGGTTGGGCTACCTGGGTCCACTGTTGATGGCTGAAGAGGGAGACACTTTAATCGTCCATTTAAGAAACTCAGCATCCAGACCGTACAGCATCCACCCACACGGACTGAACTACACTAAAGGCACCGAGGGTGAGAAATGAATGTCTTGTTGTCAAATTGATTTGAGGCATATGACTGTGAGATCATCTATCTCTTTGGGTTTTTTTTTTTTTCTTTCTCTCAGGAGCATTATATCCAGATGGTACCTCACCTGAGATGAAAGCAGATGACTCGGTGGCTCCTGGTTCAACTGTAACTTATGAGTGGGCCGTACGACAATCCAACAGTCCAAAACCAACAGAGAGCAATTGCTTGACCAGGTTCTATCACTCCCATGTGTCCACTCCGAAGGATATCAACTCAGGATTGATTGGACCCCTCACTGTCTGTAAGAAAGGTACTTGATAAGTTGTCATTTTGAGTTTTCAGGTTCTTCCTGTTTTTGCAGCCCAAACACATTTACACAATATTAGCAATGTCAAAATACAATCTACTGGGGTGAGTGTGACTTCCACAAGCTTTCACTGATATAAGCAGCGTTTCTAAAGCTTTGCTCAAGTTTTCATGATCATCTGATGATCCCGTATGAGGTTTCATGTGTGAAAATGAGAAATTACTGTACTCAAATAATTCAAATGTTTGGAGTTGAGTTCAGCTGTTCACTGTTGAAGGAGGAGATGCAGCACACTCAACCATGGCGTGGCTTCTTTATAACATTTGACATATTCATTTCACATATACATTTTATTACATATTCTTTAATGTTCTGGGGTGCACATGCATTGGGTATACATGAAGGCAATCTAGGGATACTTGAGATTTTAAAACATATGTAAAAAGTGGCATTTCTGCAAAAATCCTTTCCAAATTACTATTCCATTTAGTAAAACATACACTACATTCCTTTAAAAGGATTTCAAATTCAGGAGTCAGTTCCATTTAGTTATCCAAAAAACCCGATGGTCCCCTATCTTAATGGGTTGAGCCAAATTGTCACTATGCCACCTAGAAATCAAAATTCTGTTACTGTTCAACAAATTCTCCAGACTTTACCAATAGGAATGCTTTTGAACTTGTAGGTTTTTTAATGTCTAATGCCTCTGTAATTTGGAATACAACATGATTGCACCTCATGATTGTACACTGTTTTTTCAAATATAGCCAATGAAATCACCTGATAAACCCCGATAATGTAACCTACACCTATTTCTAAATTTATTGTATTTAGAAACGCTATTGTTCATGGAAAAAAAAATTGTACATTGTACAAAAAAGGAAAGATTATGTATACAATGATTAAGATGACCTTTATCTCTTTTGTGTAGGAATTATCGACATCCATGGTGACAGTTCAGCAGACTACCTGTACGCTCTGATATTCTTGGTGTCGGATGAAAACTTCAGCTGGTATCTAGATGACAACATCAGAACACATATAACAAACCCTGCCAGAGGACTAAAAGAGGATGAGGATTTCATCGAGAGTAACAAGATGCATGGTGGGAAATACGGTCCATTCTTGTACAGCTTTCACCAATCTTATATGTTCTCAAATTGTACTAATTGGGTTGCAGGTATAAATGGATATCTGTATGGTAACCTACCTGGACTGAGTATGTGCCAAGGGAACAAGATCCACTGGCATATGATTGGTTTAGGAAATGAGGTAACTAACTCAAAGGTTTTAGGAAGTGATTTGACTAGATAGGTTCCATTTTAGTAGATGATGCACATGTGCCCAAAGTGTAAAAACAGGTGCAACTTGATTTTCATGCAGGTGCAGGCCTCCTTTAGCATGTCTGGCAATTTGAATCTTTTACACGCCCTGGCGCACTCATCAATTTGGTGGCACCCATCAATTTGGTGGCTCAATTTTTAAACCACGTGAAAGTGGTTTCCAAGTGATGGTGGGGTTGGTGAAACCGGATTTTGGTGGATTTGAGGTCCAGACGGACCAATTACGAGTTCTGCAGACGTGTGTGGTTGAAATCACCTTATTCTAAACATAAATATAAGCACAACATACATTAAAGACTCTGAATTGTTGCAGAAATTGATCTCTTGCACAGACTGCAGTGAGTCAGTTAATACGTCAGCCAACTAGACTATGTGCTTTGTCTGCACTGAATTTAAACAGAATCAAAAGAGCTGTTTACATTGTCCTGGAAGCAGGTTGGCTTTATACACTCCCACAATAGCATGAATAGTATACCTATTTCCAATTGCATCTATATTATCGTCCAAAGCACAGCCAAGGAGCCTTTTGCAGCCCACACTCCATATTTGAGTGGGCTGCTGCATATATTAAAGTTACATTTTGAGATGGCCTATAATGCTATCTAAAAAGTAATGTACATTTCTGAATGGTAGACAGTGTTGGAAGTGAGGAAAAAAAAACGAATTTGCCTTATCACTTTTAACAGAACTCCTTGACATAACAGTTTTTTAAACCGCTACATTATATTGACTATGTCATAACTTGCTTTTTGGATTTCTGCAGTGTTTTAGTAACTGTCCCCCCATCCATCCATCATCCATCCATCCATCCATCCATCCATCCATCCATCCATCCATCCATCCATCCATCCATCCATCCATCCATCCATCCAAGTTAAAAAAAAAACAAAACATGAATTTTGCTAGTGTTCATTTGTATTGTGCCCAGGAAAGAAAATGATAACATTCAAATGTCCCCAGTGAGGACACGTCATTAGGAGCAACTGTATAAAGTAAATGGAACAAATACATCTTTAAGCATTAATCTTCTCCACCTGACAGGTGGATATGCATTCAGTTCATTTCCACGGGCAGATCTTGACCAGTGAAAACCACCACACGGACACACTGAGTCTTTTCCCGGGTTCGAGCACCACAGCTGAGATGATAGCGGACAACCCTGGACACTGGTTGCTGACATGCACTGTTAACGATCATCTGATGGGTGGGCACATTTTCTTGATGAGATTTTTCTGGTAATCTGTTAAATCACTTGGTTACTTTATTGGGGACTTGATAAAAGAAACATATTTACTTTACTGATTCCTGGATTTTATAAGAAACCAACATTACAAGTTACTTTGTTAGAATCAGCAGATAGCACTGCTTAATGTGAGAAACGATGTTTGCTTTTCCCACTTTACTTTTTTGGAAGTGCATTTTTTACAATGACATTCTTCCCTTCTACTGGGGGATGAATGTTGACACGTGTTGGCATAGATAGTGGCTGTTTTAATTTGGTCATCATTGGTCATCATTTATCGAAACATCGCCAGAAGTAGCCAAAGGAAATTTGCATGCAGCAAGAGCAGGATAGGCAAACATCGAGCAAACTCAGATGACATTTTTGATAACGTTGGTGATCTTGAGCTCACCATGACGAGGTCTAAGGAGCTATTACCTTCACAGACCCTCACCAACTTTTACCCTAGAGTATAGGGGATTTAAGAATAGTTTGTTTTGATTAAAAATACAATTTAAAACGACCATTTCTGGATTCCGTAATCTGCTGGCATTTTCACATTTTTAAATACTACTTTGTCGAGAGCACAGTACGCAAAAAAAAAAACTATTTCCATCTTGAAAACACTCTCCCCTTCCACAGTTTTAATGTGTTGTGGTCACCTTAGTTGTCCTCTTGTATTTGTTTAATCATTACTAATTTTATTGCATGCACGAAACATTCATGCATGAGAAACCACTGTGGCTGAAAACAAAATTATATACTTTTTTTAAAGGGTTACCCAACCCAGCCATTGTGTAATATTCTCTTTATCAATACAATTCAATACAATTCTACATGCCATTTTCAGTTTAAAAATGTGTTTTTGAAGGTAATGAATTCTCATGAAAAATATTTTTGTCATAAATCAACTCCATTAAAAGTATAACATTTGACCACCGACATGGCTAAATAAATTCCTTTCATGCTCAGATCTGCTAGTTGGACTTTTAGTGGTGAAATGTATTTCCAAGTTGTAAATCTGGTGTCATCAAAGAAAATTAATACACCACAGTACCAAATTATCGCATGTTTGAATAACAATCTGATTACTTGGCTGCAGTATGTAACATCTTCGATTAGTTGTGTCTGGGAAACATGCACATTTTGGCGAGAAGACACATTTTTTAAATGAGTTTCCAGAATTTCAGTTTCCGGATGGATTTACCTATCTGACTGTTATAGCTTCTCTTTTTCTGAAGGTGGTATGCAGGCTATCTTTGAGATCAGAAAGTGTTTTCCAAATGTCCACAAACCTCGTCCATATGGTCAGCTGAGAGAATTCTTCATTGCTGCTGAAGAAGAAGTCTGGGACTATGCTCCGACATTGCCAACAGACAGGTTCATCAAAACACATTAGCACCGACACCCAATCGAGTGGTCAACCCGGAGCTTTGTGTGTCCTTCTACAGTGAGGCAGACATGTTTGTGACCAGAAGTAGAAATCGTGTCGGAAGTCGATACAAGAAGGTTCGCTACGTGGAATACGTTGACAACTCCTTTCTGACCAAGATGCTACGCAGTCCAGAGGAGCGACACCTTGGAATTCTGGGTAATTTTGGATTGTTTGTATAACATCATGGACCAAAATACAGAAGGCCTACTATTATATCAACTAAACACTTAGTTTCTACAGCAAAAAACTCAATAGACTCACTGAATTTTTTACTTAACTGACTGCCTAAAATGGATGAAGCAATGATACTGTCCATACAGCAGTAGACACTACAAATTGAGTGACCACAATTCTATCTATCTATCTATCTATCTATCTATCTATCTATCTATCTATCTATCTATCTATCTATCTATCTATCTATCTATCTATCTATCTATCTATCTATCTATCTATCTATCTATCTATCTATCTATCTATCTATCTATCTATCTATCTATCTATCTATCGCTCTAGAGAGAAAGAGAGAGGGAGAGGCAAAGTGTAAACATTTCTATTTTGTGTCTCTAGGTCCTGTGATGCGAGCTGAAGAGAAAGACACCATCAAGGTGCACTTTAAAAACAAGGCCAGTCGGCCATACTCTATACAGCCACATGGTGTACAGTACAGCATAGAACAAGATGGGACGCTCTATCATAATGAATTAGAAGGTTTGAACACTTTCATTTCATTTATATGAAAACGATCCATGATTATTAATACTGTGTTTTGGTCTTCTACTTTCATTTAGAGTCCTACACTGCAAAAAAATTAAGGGAATTAAAACATGAGCAAAGTAAGTGACGGGATTAAAAAGCATACAAAAGTCTGTATGTATTTATAATTTTGAGAGTTCTAACTAACACATTGGGACCCCGTTTGTGTATAAACAGGGACTGTGACACCTCCTCCAGCTGCTCTGGTTGCACCAGGGAAGACGCACACATATGAATGGTTTGTGCCTGTGGGTGCTGGACCGGTGCCAGGGGAGGCTGACTGTCTGACCTACCTGTACTACTCAGGCGTAGACCCTGTAAAAGACACCAGCTCTGGACTGGTGGGACCAATGCTTATTTGCCGACCAAATTCTCTTAAAAAAGGGATACAGGTAAGAAAAAAAAAGTGCACATTTGTTTTTTTGGTTATCACTATACAATGAAAATACCCTATTTAGAGCTCTGCCATTTGCGCATTTCATTTTACGTTGGAACTCTATTTGTAGTGAGTTCTCTATTTGTATTTTATCTAGCAAATCTAGAAGATAAGATCATGTTATGAGTTTTATTTCTGGCTTTTCTGCCGTAGAACTGTGTCACTAATGACAATGAATATCCATGAAAAATGTAACAAAACAAGTACAGATACAGATAATGATTTGTAAATGAGCCACTGTAATAAACTTTATTTATAGGTTGCATCATGTACCATCTTATTTACTATTAATCTGTAAAGAAAAACCTGCTCTTCCTGTCGCAGGATTAAACGTATTAAATTAGAATTGCTGATACCTGCAGAAACCTTGTTAAAATCTTAAATATGCTATGAAGTGCTTGTACATAGGAGAGGATTGGGATATGCACAAAAGAGGGACATTCCATACGGTATAGCAGAAGATGCTGAAAATGGAGCTGCCAGGTGAGAGGCGAAAAGAAAGACTAAATAAAGACCGATGTGGTGAGGGGCGACCTATTAGAGTTCGAGCAGCAGATGAAGGAGACTCGCTGAGATGGATACAAATGATTCGCTGCTGGTCCTTCACCACCGAAAATAGCTCAGCTGGAAGCCAAAGTAGAAGAAGGATTTGACACTACTTTGTTCACAATGTAGTCACATTGATGATAATGACATATGAAATAATAATTGTGGCAGTGTTATTCAAGTGGTCCAAATCTATCTTTCTTTTTTTATGCAGCCAGTATTTAAAATTGTAGTTTACATATGTTTAGGAGTGGTAATAAAATAATTTCTACTTTGGCTATCAAGCGTTTTGATGAATTGATGATCGAGTAAAGCCTTTCTTTTTAATGGAATGCCAAATTGTAATCTGTCTTTTTCTTCTGTCCCCCTTACAGAAGAACTATAAGAAAGAGTTTCACCTGTTGGCCACAGTGTTTGATGAAAATCTGAGCTGGTATTTAGATGATAACATTCGTGCTTTTGCCACCGCTCCCGCCAGTGTAAACAAGGAGGATGAGGGCTTCATGGAGAGCAACAGAATGCATTGTATGCAATTGTATTTATACTGAGCGTTAACATTTTGACATGCATGCTGCATCTGAATTTAGTCTTCAGCTGACCATTTCATGATGATTTTATCCATTTCAGTCAAGCATGCATGTTTTTAACCTTTGCGTGATTTTGTCTTTCTCAGCCCTCAACGGGTTTGTGTATGGGAACCTCCAAGGCCTGACTATGTGTAAGGGGGAGAAAGTCACATGGCATCTGTCAGGACTGGGTTCGGAGACAGATATAAACAGTCTTTACTTCCAGGGAAACCGCTTCATCTTTCGCCAGAACAGGCTGGATACCATTTCGGTTTTTCCACACGTCTCACGCACTGTGACGATGGAGCCGGACAGTATGGGTGCGTGTCTCATCTTAGTATCAAGAATAAAAGTGAGAACTAAAGTGTCTGAGCGAAGCGCTCAAGAGTTTTTAATTTAGTTTGTTAGCTATGATGGCACTAACGCCCCACTCACCTTGACAGCTGACCTTGAAAGGGACAGAAATGAAATATTAGTACAGTGGGCCCCCGGGTTACGAACTTAATCCGTTCAGCGGCTACGCTCGTACCTCGAATTGCTCGTATAGCGGGCAATCCAAACCCATGTTAATTCGTGAATGCGTGCAACGCGCGCCGAAGCCTTAGGTACAAACGATACACTGTATACATTTACTAAATTTGAGTGACATAATCTGCTGTACACTTGCATTGTATTATAAATACAATGGATAAATAGCTTTTACCTTTGAAACGACGAGACTTGAGCTGGGTGTAAGCAGAGGGGGGCAGAGTCAAACGCTCAAAGTTAACACGGCGATAGATATGCTATTGCTCTTACAGTGTTACAGTAACTCTTTCAGTCAGGGTGCAAATCACGCAGATACTAAAACATCATCCTCTTATTTCTTTCTTTACCGCTGCTAGTAATTTTAGAAGCTATGTCTAACAGATAAAGTTTGCAAAGTCTTCACAACATTCCGTTTTTCACTAATTTTCCCTCCTTACTTCCATCCTGTCCCATCAAGCTAGATAAAGGCGTTCGGCCAATAGCATATCGGCATTTCTGTGATTGACGTGTGACGCCGGCCAATAGCATCTCCGTGAGTGAGACCGGGTGACCTTAATCGACCAATAGCATATTCGCATCTCCGTGACTGACTGATAATTATTCGCACTTTTTTTTTAAACGGTTGGAATGTATTGACAATTAATTTAAAAAAAAACACACATTTAAACCAATGACAATTCTTTGTCCTGCAATCGGCACATTTAATTTCATGTCAGCTGTTTTTCCCTTTAGCTGTACAAACACTACACTTAAATGGTAATATATTTAGACACCGTGAGTGAGACAGTCAGTGTGACGTTGTAAGAGCAATAGCGTTCACGTTACTGCCACAAGTATTTACTGATGATCAATGATGTCGCTACTGTTGATTGTATAGACGCAATTAAACGAGAATATCGCTACAAACTCAATGGCCAATGGCCGGCATGTCGAATTGCTCATAAGGCGAGAGGTTTGTTCGTAAACGGAGGACAAAAATCTCTCTGATCCACGCTCGTAAGGCGAATTGTTCGTAAATCAGGGTGCTCGTAAGCCGGGGGCCGACTGTACTTCAAAATACGTTTTTAATGGTCATTATAAATAGTACACAATTATCAAGTAAAATATAATAAGTAAGGGTGAAATTGACTGAGAACCATTACGGAATCTCCTTCTTATGAACAACTTTCCTTTCCTATTTTATCCAAGCCAGATGGTTGGCTTGTTAAATTTAGAAATAACCTTTAAGCCAGGCAACTTTAGCAAAGGTTACTCTTGACAAACCTTTATGAAATGACAATGAGCACCAACATGCTTGACAGATTACACATAGACGCTCAAGTTTTTTGCACTCAACAATTTTTAAAAAAGAAAAACGCACAGAAGAGTGTAATAAAAATGTGTCTGGAATAGTCTTAGTGAACAGCAGCAAATGTGAACATGAAAAAAAAATCACTTTAGTATATTCAAGAGATTGAAGAGTTTTTATTGTCATATGCATAGAAACACTACACAATGAAATTCTTATTTGGTTCCCTTCCCCGGAGAGACTACATTCCTAATCAAGCAAATATTAAAGTAGGCAATAAGATTAAAAAAAAAGTGAAGTGAAAAAAGAGGTAAAGCCATCTACGTCCGTCTCATATACCATTTATTCACCTTTGCGTATGTTTTCCAGGCCAATTTGAAGTGGCCTCACCCACTGTCAGCCAATACCGTGGAGGAATGCGAGCCAATTACACAGTACAAAAATGCAGCTTTTTGCAGCGTCAGGGTGAGACCATGTTCCACTTCAAAACCTACTATGTTGCTGCCATGGAGATGGACTGGGACTATTCTCCAAATCGTACTTGGGAGGCTGAAATGTTCCATGGTCAGAAAAGGTAGCAACTACAATGATGATTTGTGGAAAATGTAGCGTTTCTTTCTTTGCCTGCACTAAACTTACCATTTTTTTTCAGTCCAGGCTCTGTTTTCCTTGACCAGGAGGGTGGCTTCATTGGCTCACGCTACAAGAAAGTTGTGTATCGCCAGTTCACCAATGACAAGTTCACCACGCAGGTGGAAAGAGGAGCCGACATGGAACATCTTGGCATTATGGGTAAGCTGTAAACACAATCTCAACGATTTTAGGTTCAGGTGATGCATCAAAGTGTGAAATGTACATGATTTTGCTCATCCTCAGCAATACAACTTGTGTTTCTCCAATACAGTATGTCCACTCTGATTATCAAAGCATCGACTTCTCTCGTAGGTCCGATGATACATGCTGATGTTGGCGACAAAGTAAAGGTGGTTTTCAAGAACATGGCATCCAGACCGTATTCGATCCATGCCCATGGAGTCAAGACAGAAAACCCAAATGTTTACCACACCAAACCTGGTGAGCAAATGCCCTTATGACATTTGCACAACAACCATATACATGCACATGATTTTCATATTTCTGCCTTTAGTTGAAATGCAATAGCTAATTGGCTCTGAAATACTGTAATAATAATAATCCAATTTTCTTATGTAAGTGAACATCGTAAATATTTGTAAAGTGATAGTGTCTAATCTCGCTAAACATGTCAGACATATGTTGTCAAATGCTGTTGTTCCACAGGTGAGACTCATACCTATGAGTGGTATGTTACAAAGAATACAGGACCAACCACTGAGCAAGAAGAGTGCTCTGTGTCAGCATACTCCTCCACAGTTGATGTTGTCAAGGTGAGTTAATGGCAGCACACGGGTACACACGCACGCACTGACATTTTACCTCACGTTCTGCCAGGACTTGTACAGTGGTCTAATTGGTCCCTTGGTCATCTGTCGACGTAGTTGGGCCAGGTAGGGATTTCTGCATATTGAATATTTTAGTATGGGTGTTGACACTTTATTTTACATGATGTGTTTGTGTAATATCAAGATTAAAAACTACTTGAGTAGTGTTTTGAAATGTATCTTGGGTCATATCATTGGAAATCACTTTATATTTCCATTTTCTTTGAATTGTCACTTCCAGGACGTTGGGCCTGAAGAAAGAAATTGAAGAGTTTGCTTTGCTGATGCTGGTATTTGATGAGAATGAGAGCTGGTAAGTAAAAAAAAAATAAATCTAATAACACCATTGAATCAATTAAAACCACTTTTTTGTGCAAGATCCTCATTTGTGCTATGGGAAATTTCACATCAATGTTCTGTAAAAATCATTATGCATTTTCTACAAATAATGTATGGTTGTTCCTCTATGTTAGCAACATATCCTAAATGCAGACCAAATTGTTTGCAAGAGGCCTCATTCTTTCTGTTATCAGGGTTGGTTCTGCATTGCCACCCTTTGTCACTGTGGACAACCCTTTTGGCCACACCCACTTATAGGGGAAAGTAAAAAGTTTTCAAAAGTTTTAAAAAGATTTCATGTTTTGTTTTCCAATTTTATGACAAGAATGTCAGAACATAGCCTTAGTGGTCAATGTTTCTCTACCAGGTATTTGGATGAAAATATCAGGACCCATATCAGGAACCCACGACCAAATTTGAAAGACGACGAAGACTTTATAGAGAGCAACAAGATGCATGGTGAGAAAAGCACATTATTGACTTAAAAAAAAAAAAAAACTGCTGTGTTATGTATGTCCTCCAAACATCAACTGAAATTTAATGGATTTGCTTTCTATTTTCTTATACGTCTTTGTGCATTAATTCAGCTATTAATGGTTTTGTATACGCCAACCTGAATGGCTTGAACATGGAGGCAGGAGATAAGGTCTACTGGTACCTGATGGGTATGGGCAATGAGGTGGACATACATGGTGTACACTGGCATGGGCACAGTGTGGAGTATAAGGTACTTGCAATCCAAAACACAACTTGCAATACCATGTAGTCGCATCAACTTAATAGAAAATAATAATCACGCTCATTTCTAACATTCTCCTTTGCACCAGCTGGGTGGAGGCCCACATACGACTGATGTGTTTCAGCTTTTTCCAGCCACCTTCCAGGTATAGTTGTCTGCAGCAAAACTTCCCTAAAGCTTGTTTACAGTGCTGTAAATATTTATTGCAGTAAACCTGTAGTTTACTTTTGAATCAAACCCCTTCTAATTTCCACAATCTGTTTGATTTACCTTCTCCTTTCCTTTATCCCGTGTAGACAGTAAAAATGCGTCCTCAGTATCCTGGAACATGGTTGCTTCACTGTCATGTTACTGACCATATTAAAGCTGGTACAATAGCTATGTATACTGTGAGAGACAAAGGTGAGTACAGAATGTTACAAAGGGTGTCCCTGAGCAAGACCTTCTCTGCTCTCCTATACATACTCAGAAAATCATTTATACATAAATTTATTCCCTGTTGTGTTGTCTGTATGGTATATTATATCCGTTTTTTTTCCGCAGTGCTTCCAGTGCTACATATTACAAGAGTTTTTCTATTTAAAATGTTGGATAAAAACTTTTTATTCAATCATATTTTAGCTGGATAATGTTGTCAGGTTCCCTTAAATCTACAAGTCTTGAAAATAAAAGAAGGCCCTGCCAGCTCTTAATAGTTGGATACCGCAGATTCAGTTTACAGCATTCGGTTTAAAGCTAGCTTGGCCTATTTACATTTGCTCTGACAGCATCAGTTTGCCACAATATGCGGTGAATTTATAGGTCTTGCTAGATTAGCCAATATTAAAAGTGATGTATATGTGTAGATCCTCAAGCGCTAGTGTCATAGTAATGTTATTATGAGGCATATTATTATAGGTGGGAATAAATATGACAAATGAAGGCCCAGAGTTGAAACACACGGCCTACTACTGGAGTACTGAATTGCCTATGCATATGTGCTAATATGTTGCTTTTTTTTCTGTGTGTCTGCAGTGAACAAGAGGGGATTCACTGGGTAAAATGTCAGAGGAACAAGAACACAACACATCTCCAAATATATTCTTTTTAAAATAAAGTATAAAATCTAAGCAGTATATACGTTTAAATTATTACTCAATAACATGTCTAAATCCATGAAATTTAGGATGCAAGTTTTTATTCATTGGGATTTTATTTTTGTTGACTGTAGTGATTATAATTTTGCAGCAGGTGGCAGTCAAACTACAACAATTCAATCTGAAAAATTTAGACCAGGGATGCCCAAATCCCTTCCTCGAGAGCTCCTATCTAGCATGTTTTCCATGTAACCCTCTTCAGGTACACCTGATTCAAGTAATCATAATGTCAAATCAGAAAACAATCATAGTTACTTGGACACTATGGTATGTAACTTTTATGAGCAATAAAACTTCTTCTTAAAGTATGTCACCAGAGGAGCACCTAATGTACAGATTTAGTTCCACCGTAAGAAGCTCATCCTGTTAGACATAAACATATTGTTGTGAACTGAAACACCAAGATACTACACCTAGCAGAAAGACCCCCACACTATGGAGCACATTTGCTTCTGTACACTACATTGAGTAACCTTGTCTATCCTGTACATTCACTTTGGGGCCGTTTTTGGTTCACATACAAAACGGACTGAGATTGAATTAATATGTAATGTCAATTTTGTTAAAATATCAGAATCCTGCAGTCTGAAAGTAGCCATAGTCTACAGGGTAAAGTGTCTTTGTTCATCCACGGGGCCACTTGTCAATGGGACTTGCTTGCAACAGGTGGCGTCTCAATCAGATGCCACATAATCTAGTTCTCCTCAATGCGGAAGAACATAGGCTCTACTTTGAGTTTGTCACCGTATCACTAATACCACTTTTCCATTGGCCCCAAACTCATACCACATCACTCCACGTGGCTATGCACCACATCACACCACACTGCCTCCCTTCCATTCCAAGAGGCGCGAGATGGGATGGGGGCAGGAGCAACTGAACCATGCAAGCCTCTTGGATCGAATGGGTTTTTTTCAAAAGTGCTGATTCTTGGGGCCCTGCTTTTGCGATTATTCATAAAATATGAACTGTCACTGCTTGATGCAGTGACTTTCAAATGCACAGAAGGTTTCACGTCTAAATGAAAAATCTATTTTGGGATTTAAGCCAGCGAGATATGCAGCCACTACACTGGCTGGCAGTGTGTGTGTGTGTGTGTGTGTGTGTATATATATATATATATATATATATATATATATATATATATCACACATTTTGTGTTTTCTTCACTCTTCAATCGTATTTACAACTTCATATGTACCATGGATAAAAGAGCGCAATGGTGATTTCACCTGCCACCAGCGCTCATTATGAAAGGAGATCTCGTTCTCCCTAATTTGGAAACTTCTGGGGATTCAATGGCTTGATGTCCTCAGTATATGGCATCTGAATCCCTCTGGCAACCAACCAAATCTGCTATCCCTGAGGCAGAAACCATGAGAGAGCACCCGGGAGAGCGACAGGACTCTCAAAGTGGCTGGAGACATTTGATTTAAGAAAATGGGACCTACAAGACCCGGTGAGCGGGTTTTGCGATTGTTAGTACTGTATAAAATACATGACTGTCACTCGGATTCACCTTTGTTTGAAAACACAATTATGATTTTCATACATGCTGCATTTTTATGACTTTGCCAACCGGCGTTTCGCTGCACAACTTGGCCCCATGCGGCCAGCATTTCAGAACCACCTCCCAGGTAGGTCTTAAGTGATTCAGTTTTAAAAGCTCCATCCCGGAAATATCTAATGGAAATGGAAGCATCCACAACGAAAAGATGCTTAGGACTGTTTAGGTGTGGAGTGGGGCTAATGGGAAATCAGCAAAAAAATAGAGACCGGGCACCTTGTGGAGGATTCTAATCTAGCAATCAACATTGCTAGATTCAAACCAGATGCCCTCAACTCCTTGGCTGGACCTAAAAGTTCTGTCCATAAAGGTTAACAACAGATTCTGTGACAAAGGGCATTCTTGGCGGAGACCAACCGTCACTGCAAATTAATCCAACATTCTGCCGGCAATGCGAACCAATCTCGGACATCATGGTACAACCTATATCAGGAAAATTGGTATCTCGTTCACTGTAAGCACCCTTTGCAGAACTCACCCAGGGACATGGCCGAATGTTATGTTTATTGTATGTGATTCTTCCAGCCCTGAACGTTTGGTGTGAAAATAAACACACTGCTGTATTTAAAATTTTGGTCATTGTTAATGCTGAAATCAAAATTAAATCCCATTCAAATACTAAACAGTATTTGAATTTGTAGAAATATAGAAATATATATATATATATATATATATATATATATATATATATATATATATATATATATATATATATATATATATATATATATATATATATATATATACATACACACACACACACACACACACACACACACACACACACACACACACAGTTTTTGGCATTGCTTTGATTTTGAATCGTTAGGCCTCTCCCCCATTCTCAAAGTTAACAAAGACTAATGTAGTTATACTCAAGCTGATCCTCCCACGTCCCCAGCTCGTTTTGATACCCCCTGGAGTCCCTAGCATGCTTAGCATCTGCCCTCGTAGCCCAACAGGCTTGGACAGCCCTGACAATCAGTCTACAATACAAGGTTAAACTTTTGTTTTGGTCTCAGCTCATTTTGCTTTGCCTTTGTCTCTTTGTTTCAGTCTTGGTTCTGATATGGCTAGCTATATATAAAGTATCAACCAGACACACGTAAAATCACAGTAAAAATATTCACTCATGCAGTGTTTACTAAATTTGCCACTAAATTTAATGGCTTCTTCCATGGCCCATGTGGCAGTGCTCCAGCTGGTGTTTTGAAAATCAACCAGGCTGAACGGGCAAACCTGTCAAAGCAGAATCTGCTCTCATGAGATTCCTACTTTGTGTCTCTTGTGGTATTGTTGTGTAATATGGTTGTTTTCTTCTGACTTTGTTCTTACCTTCCGTGCCTTTACACTCTGGCACCAATATTTGGTGCATATACATAATGGATCCATGAATCTTAAGTCTTTCACAATCTCAGATTTTCACAGTCTTGCAACTAAAGACTAGAAGTCTTGATTTTTTAAGTAACCCCCAAAGTTTCAGCTCAGTATTTTCCAAGTTTTGGCCTTAAGACCATATCAAACGTGATCGATACTATCATTACTCTTTCGGTCTTTGCGCTGACATAACATAGCCAACATCCAATGGACAAGTGCAAACAAAACCATGAACAGAAAACCGCATTCATGAAAGTGGCATAAACAAAGGAAAAAACACTAGTGAAAAGATGGTGAAAGAGGAGTGTGTGGTGGACACAACAACCCACCCTTTCTACACTATCATGACAGTTGAGATTCACTACTAAATATCAAGATATGGTAGAAATGGCTGCTGCTGCACGGTCCAGCATTAACACCTTGTGCTTTGTTATAGTGACCAAGTTTAATGCACCCTACATGGTTAACTTAGCACTCCGCACTTCCAAGGTTGTGATGGGTGGTGTGGTTTCAAACCCAGAGTAGCATGAACACCAATGGGAACATAAACAATAATGGATTTGTATTTATTTTGTATACATTATATATCTTGAATACAGAGCATATTCAGTTGTGTAGGGCAAAGGAACAACAATACATTTGTGCTACACAGGTCAGCGTCCTTTTAAGGAATCTTAACTGGGAGCTGTTTTTCTTGACTTATTATTAAAGGGAATCATTGCATTGCATTTTGTTGTTGGTTGCCATCAAATAAAAACTTCACAGCCTTGCTGCCAGTCCAGGTTTCCTAGGTTCTAAGCCTGGGGCCAGTAACTTGCAGTTTACTCAACTTTTTTTTTCTTTATCGTAACACAAGTGGGGGGAAATGACACAGCTGTCAACAAGAGATAAGTCCAATGAACAAGTTAAAAAAGGAAAGCTCATTGATTAAACACTCAAGTGAAAAGTGATCACAATCCTGCAGGGGATTTAGGAGGCAATATGTCCATTACCTTTTTCTGAGATTAAATCTTTGGTCTACTCAAAAATGCAGTTCCGGCAAAAGTCAGCAGGATCAATGTGTTGCTTGTTTTTAGCTCAGTTTCTTTCCTGGTTCATCTGATGTAAACAAAGGTTCAGCCTGTTTTTGAAAACTGTTTGGAGGCTTTTGCAGTGACAGAGTAAAATAATTTTCGTGACAATTCTCAATGGCATCAAATGTGTGCAGGCAAACAAGGCAAAAGAAGTCAAGTCGGGAGCGCAAGGGAACACTCAAAACAGTTCAATCACAAAACAGCTTGAGGATTATTATTAAATAAATGAATCATGAAATAAAATAATATTTTTGACATGTGATGGACTCTGTTGAATAAGACATGCAACATAGGACAAGTGTCGTGCCAAAGAACCAAAAATAAATGAACAGAAACAGGGAACTAAATAGAACGAGGCGCGTCTGGACACAACACAATCCGCTTGAGAGATCAAATTAACTGATGGGAAGAAAAACAGAACAGCATGCTCTCCGGTCTCATTAAGAATTTAGATTTGTCTTTTTTTAATATGTATACTAGTTTATTTTATTTTCTTTCCTTTCAGACCCCTTTGTCACCTTATCAACCACCAACTCTATTAAGAACTGACAGAAAAGGCAAACATTTGGGAAAAAGAATAAATCACAATGCAGCATAGGACATTGAAATGATTTGTATTAATGCAAAACCAATATCCGATAGTTAAACAAAGATCATGGCACATTTGTCAAAGGAATTTGAGGTTTTAAAAATTCTATGCATTTCATAAGCAATGAAATAAAAAACTTCAAGTTGAAAAATGAATGGCATAAGTAATTGTAAAACTTTAAAAGAAATTCTATTGATAGTGAGCAATGAGCACAGTGATTGGTAAGCATTGAAAGTTTATTGCTGTGGGGAGGTCATTTGTTTTTCTTACAACTAAACTCTCTACATTTTTTGGTGTACATTCTATTTTTCCTTTATCATTACTCAGATGTGTCATCAGCTGCTAGAGCGACTTACACTCATGACATTTTCAGTTTTGTGTTCATCCTTCTTCTGTATAGCCTAAAAATGTGTTGGGATATTTAAAAAAAAAAAAAAAAATCTAAACATTCCAAAAGGTTAATTCCTTTTAGTATTCACTGACCTGAGTTTTTGTGGATATAGTTTGAAATGCTCTACATCATTTAATTCTTTTTTCCCCAAAGCTTGGAGAAACTTGCTCAGAGTTCTTTCACTGTGAAAATTGAATTACAGTGACTAAGGACAAGTCCCGAGGTGAGCCTTCTATTGGGAAATTGACCAACTGAGGCCACTTATATTATTCTCTTGTGTCAGTAGTGCATGCTTTTGCATTTGTACTGCTGCAATATACAATCTCAAAGTTGACTTGCCTGCCTCTGACCCTGCCCTGGCCAGCACTAAGTTCCAAAATCTGATGTTCTTCAAATGGAATATATGTTGCAGCTCGGTACTCCAGCTGCAAGTGGCACTCTGGGGAGGAGAACCAGGGGAAGGAATCAAAACTATTACAAGAAATTGTTAGAAGGGGTCCAAGCCATTATTTGTTCGGTGTATGAAGTTGTCCATACAGTTTCAAAAATTGTGTACCATATTTTCCGCACTATAAGGCATACCGGATCATAAGGCGTACATTCAATAAATGACAATTAAAAATTATTTTCACATATAAGGCGCATCGCATTATAAAGCGCATAGAATATAAGCTACAGTAGTGGCTTGGGTTGTGTTATGCATCCACTAGATGAAGCTGCACTAAAGAGAATGTCAGCAAAACAAAATAAAGATGATTTGTGAGGAGTACTGTCTGAGGAATGGGGAAAAAAAAAAAACTCTTGATGACATTAAAAGACTGTTTAGATCAATGACAAAATGAGAGTTTAGAAAATATATGTATTAAAATTTATATAAAAGAAAATATGTATGATTCAATTAAATATTATACTGAATTTTTAAAAAATCAAATCGCAACCAAATCCTTCAAATATACAGTTTTTTTAAATTTAAAAACAGTTTCTGGATTTATTTGACAAAATTGATGCTTTCTTTGATAAAAACACATATTTTTTTTGCATCTTGTACCCATATAAATTGCTTGAAAATTTGAGCGTATATAGCATATCAAAATTTCAAACAGGGTGTTATAAAAATTTAATTTGTAAAAATTACATTCAGAACTGAAATTCAAAGGTAAAAATGGAAGAATTTACATAGCGATTAAGTTATTTAATTTTGTTTTTGTCCCTCAAAAATGGAAACTCAAAGTTTATTCTCTGTATAAAGCACACCGAATTATAAGGCGCATTATCGGCTTTTGAGAAAGTTGAAGGCTTTTAGGTGCGCCTTAAAGTGTGGAAAATAGGGTATATTATTGTTAACCAAGCACTAATCTTTTTTCATGTTTATTTCTAAGTGTGTGTGTTTGTAAAACGATCAACATAGTTTCAAAATAAATAAATTATTCTGGGAATTTTAACTTTGTTGCTTTATCTTTAAAGCTTTTGTATTGTACTCCACGAAATACAAAGTCAAATATATATATATCCTTTTGAAAAAAATAAAAGAGCAACAAAGTTCCTCACACCAACTAAGGTTTTTCCTCATTAGTAACAACTCAAACAATAATACAAAAGATGTAGACGCATATATAATGTCATGGGACACAAAGACAATTTAGGATTTCAAAGACGCCTTTATTTTTGTGCCAGCGAGCCTGTTTGAGTCATTCATTTTTAGTGTTGCCAAGGACAAGCGCTACATGTTTGCTGACAACTCTCTTCTCTGTTTTCTTTGTCTTTTGGCAAGAACAGAAACAAAAAGATCTGTGCTATTACCACATAACCTTGATATAAACTGTTCAAGTGAAATGGGGACCTTGGCAAATCAGCAAGGGAGACTCGAGACGGCAACATTCACTGATGTTGGCTGTCCCAGTTATCCTGCTGTTTCTGTTACTTTTCTCTTGAGTAAGTGATCATCCTTATTATTAAGTGAATAAGAAACAAACTTCCCTCCATAAGTAGACATATATTTTCAGAATTGTAGTTTTTATCACTGCTTTTTTTTTTTAAACCCTATTGCAATGTTGTTTTTGGTTACCTTTATAGTTTTGGTCCTATTTTTTTTTTGTCTTTTATGGCTCAATTATCACTTGATGTGAAAACACACTGGATGTAGGCACAGAGATGAGTATAAAGCGGTCTTTCTATTCATGTCATGGAACCTGAACAGCTTTGGAGAAAATTTGTGGCACTAGTAGACTCGAATAAGTCTCAGCTGCTGACCTTGGCTCCCCAATGCCACCCCTGGAATTTGCTTGGACCCCATTCAGTGTCTCCCTGGCACATGCAGTTACATTTGATAATTGGCACCCTCTACTGGTGAAAAATTCATAAAACAGGATGTCAGAAGCTTACTTACACACTAGTTGTAGATAATAATAAACTAAGCGTCAAAGTGGACTACTTTAGGAGCGTCATGTCTCCACCTCATTGTTCTGTTTGTTAATTTTTTTTCTCTCTGCCATCTGCAGTAGTGGTGACCGTCGTTACTGAGGGGGCGGAGCCACCGGATGCATACCTAACTTCTAGTGCAGCCAGAACAGGAGAAAGACGCTGGGTTATTCCACGTCACTGGCTATGTTCTTCAGAGTCCTTATACTCTCTGAGATTGCTGCTTATGCTATTCCGAGTTATTGTTCTTTGAACTTTTCCAGTCTGAGTGTTTTTTTCGTGCATCGTTGAGATTTTACTGTGTGTCATTCTCCTGTTTGGCTCCACGCCTCTCTTCCAGGTGAGATCATTTAGCATAGACACATTTTACCAATGGCTTTTTTGGATGGACTTTATTCTAAATTGAATTTCTTGTACTTGTACAAAAATTTCAAATTTCAAAATTTCAAAGTTGTACTTTTGTAAATTTTGTGTTTTTTGGTTCCACGCAATGCACGCATTTTCTGTTAATAAATCTTTTTTGGAACCGAGAGATTCCAGCCTGTGTGGTTGTCCTATTATCCGGTTGTTGTTGAGTGACGGGACGTAAGAGGAAGTTACAATGAAATATATTTTTGCGTAACTTTCAAATGAATTGCTATTAAATCTTCAAATTTGAAATAGCATATGCCCAAAACGTTTACAAAAATGTTGCAACCGTTATCTGAATACAACAAAAACATTCAAATGAACTGAAATCATTTAACATTTTCAAAGAATATTACCCAAAATATAGTGTATAGTCACACATACACACGAACACAAAGGGTGAAAGTACTTACCGAGATGAAAGTCGAGCTCGGCCGCTATTTGGCTCCAACAAAGGGGAGCACATACCTCCGCTCGATAAAATATGACAGTACTGTATGTCACTGGGCAGTTCTTATATTGTAGGGCCCAATTCTGGATGCCCAAGTGCAACACCGGGTTTTGTTTTAGGTATGGCCATCCCAAAATAATCAGTAAAACTGAAATGGATAACAGTTTGGTATTATGAACTTTACTTTTGAGACCAATCTACGTGACATAATTCTACACATAGATGGACTATTGGGAATTTTGCAGCTGAGCAAATGGTTGGACTATTTCACTGTTGGGGTGGTCACAGCTGTCTTCAGTCTTCTTGGTGCCACTCACCTGGGAGAACTTGGAGCAAAAGATAGTCTGTTTCCATTTCAAGAGGAATAGTTTTGGAGTCCAAACTGCGTGTTGAGTTGGGTCCAACTTTACGGAGTAGGAAACGTTTGACCTTTTCCAGTCGTTCAGGCTCCTTCTTTGGCAGAAAGGTGACGTTCCAGCCCTTGGAGCCAGCTTTGTAGCCAAGCTTCCTATCTTCATCCAGCATAGACTGGAGCACATGTTGTGCCTGACCGACCCACTTGGCACCTCTCGCAAGTAGTGAAGTCAATGCAGGGAAGATCGCTATTGAGCCCCTTCTTGGGACCTGGCTCCAGAAGGTACCCCCAGTCTGCCACATCAGCAACAGTTCAGCCAAATTTGTGTCATTTCACATTGATTCATACGCTTAACATCTTCTGGGATTGAGTGGAAATGCTTCCATATCTGAATGGGTGATAAGCCGTTATATTGCAGCTTTTATCAAATACGTGTTGGGAGGCATCTTGAAGGGCTGAATGTATTAAGATGCGAATCATTAATTTCTGCAATATCAAAATCTAATTGACATTCCTTTTGGATTTTCATTATTCACGTCCCTGCAAGCACTGCTCGAGTTATGGATTGGCCAGGAATCTAAAGATCAGGGTAATTACATTATGCCAAGCGTTCAAATGAAGCAGCAGACTGAAGTCTTTCCTTTCCCAGCTTCTGTGTACTATTGTGCCCTTTTTGTTCTTTAGTACAGCCTACACTCCAGACACCTCATCGATCACAACTATAGTATGACAAACTTTTCCTTCTAAAGGGCCTACTTTCAAGATAACAAATGGCTTTATTACATTTTACTATCCGGTTTGTATTCCCGCCTCTCCCCTCCTTCCTCAATTTTGATGTAGGGACAAGTGTGTTTCATTGTATAAGAGATAAAAATATTATATCGAGAGGAGGGTACTTAACTAAGTGAAGAGGAGGCATCAAGGGAGGATATAGTACATCTGTCTCACGTTAAGAATACCAAACTTACTTTACAAAATCTTTCATATATGATGTGGACATTCAAATGAATTTTAATCCTTTAACTTTACTTCGACTGAATACTGAAGCATTCATCTTGTGAAAAAAATGGATTAACTGTACAATTGTGTTTACACCAGTGCTTCTCATTTGTATTTTGCCCCCCCCCCGCAGAGAAGAGACAACTCCCCCTCCCACACACACACACACACGACACGCTGACTATAAATAAGATGATTATTTATGAAAATTGTAAAACTGTATCTAAATCTGTGTGCTTTTTAACATTAACAAATATAAAAAAGCACTATAAATCAACTTTCAACAATTATTTTTTTGTACATATTTTTTAAAGTGTTTATACAGGTTACAGCTTAGTCTAAAACAGACAAAAAAACAACCAGAAGCATCAAAGTGCCTGAAACCTAATAAAAAGATGAAAATTCCTATTTTATTGCAATTACACTTCACATGACAAAAAAAGCCATTCCCCCGACATCACCTTGCGCCCCACTATATGAGGGAGCACTGGTTTACACTATTCAAATGTAAGCACAACTGCACAACTGGATTCCATTGTAAAACAGTCATCACCACCTTATATGTACACTGAGAGCACAATATCGGGGGTAACAAATGACAAAAATAAAGAGCAGCATATATGGATAGAATAGCAATGAGTTAGTGTGAATTAATTTTTATGTTACGGGATACAAAGGGGTGTAAAAGTAAGTATTTCATACCATAACTGGATGCCAATTATATAAAATATGATTCTAGCTGTAAAAATGATCAAGCATAATTTCAATTAAACATATAACAGGTTACTACTAATTTCACCAATGTGATAGTAATGTATAATGAATTTTTAGCTTAGAAATGAGCTATCATCACTTTGGAACATCATAGCAATTTTGTGATACACAGCTGTCATATTGATGTATTGCAGTACTGTTGATAGATACTTTATCTTCCACGTTCAATCCTGTGTGGGCCGAGAAAAGAGAAAGAGGGAGAGTGAGTGGGCGTCGGAATAGCTGGAATGGTATAGAGGCAAACAGAGGTAAAGTGATGCTCCAATCACTGTCTAGAAAAGTCATTTACCTGAAGGATAACAAAACAAGCAAGGACAATTTCAACTGAGCTCAATATTGGCATTCCTCAATTATTCCCAGTTTCTTTACGGAGTTGTCACTATTTATAACTAATTATTAAACAAAAGCATTGACTCAAGAAATAAAAAATACAAAATTATGCAGTAAACACTGTGAACAGACTCTTCTGCTGGTGTGTGTCTTCATCAATTTATTACAATTTGTTGTTTTAAGTCTACATGGATCCAAATACTTTTGACTAAATCATCAGTCTATTTTTCTGCCCTCTGCTGCCTGTTTATTGCTCTTTGTCAATGTGCCAGCGTGCATTCTCTGTTGTTTTCCCTGAATGGTCTGATCTCATGTGAGAGGCAGTCACTTTGACTGACAGCCAGCGATAAAATCTTCCCCGCAAACATTCCCGTCTACTTCCTCTGTGAAGCTGACCCTTTGTATCCACAATATCAGCACTTATTCTGTCTGAACAGCGTTTTTACCAGCAATTCCATGTGGTTTTGTCTTTCTTGAATAAAATTAAAGTGTGATACATCTGGATCTCTAAAAGGACACCAAATCAATACTGTTTTTTCTTTCCGAAAGTCAATACAGTAAGTTTATGCCTCCACCATGTAGCATCAAAATTGGTGCTCATTAATTGTACAGTACTGTACTTGAAAAATGTGAAAATTGCCGATACATTTGTTTGAATAATTCCATACTGGAATGCATGCCACGCGGCAATCGTTCTCCTCTGCAGGTCGGAGTTCTTCATTGTCACGTAATACTTTGTAGATACCTCAACAAATATGGAATACATTAAAATGCCACACTCCGGATATGGCTCGTACTAGAAATTTATACCTGTAAAATACTTTTGAGTCCACAGGCCTAAATACAAGGCACCCAGGTGAAGCTTTGAACTCTAGAGGTAGGCCAACTTGATTGACGTCCTTTCGCCTGCGTTGTCTTCGGATTGCGCACTCACACCATTGCGAATAATGACGCCGGCCTTAGAGAACAGTGACAAGAAAGTTGTACACTCGTGAGTACTACTGTCCAGCACAGCCAATAGGAGAGGAGAACAATCAATGTCTTTATATTATCAAAATATTTCTTAAATTCTTATTGTGTATGGCAGCAGACATTGTTCTGTTTAGCCAAAATTAATTCCTGCCCACAGGTTTGGAGGATTATTCAATCGCCTGTTATTTTGTTGGTGTTTCCCATCACATAACAAGATCTATGAAAAATGTTCCTTAATCACCCAAGTATTTAATTCTGGTGTCAAGAGGATTTTCTTACGATGATTAAGGTGATGCAAACATTTTTTTTCAAACATTAGCCACTGTATCTTGTCAAATTACTTCAATTTGTTTAATGTTTGATTTAAAAAAATCTTGTAAGATTAATTGTAAAATACGTTTTATTACATAGTTTCTTTCAAAACACATTAACTTGCATGTGTGCGTGTTTTAACCAAAATAACCCGCAGTGGGTTTTCTGCAGTCTTAACATCTCCAAAAAAGTAATCGAAACAGACTTCAGTAAGGCTATTGTCAAGGCAATTGCTCTTATACAGAATAGATAACTATGTGGGACAATGTCATGGCAAGCTAAGCATCAAAGATGAGGCCTTTTATTTGGAGAAAATGAAAGAAATGAAAGTGCTCCATGAATTTGAACACACACCAGTGCTGGGATCCTTTGGTGCTACTGATGCTAATCCTAAATCTGACGGTTCTCTTCACTCAATTTATAAAATGATGTCATGAAAATTTGGAATTGAATCTGAACCCGTAATTCAGGGCGCTGACAAGTTTGATTTGCAAAGCTGCTGGAATACTGATTGGTTAAAATATATAAATATTACAATCTTCCAAAAGTTTGCAAAGTTTGTAACACAATTCAAAAACAGATATGATATTCACCATTAAAGAAAAATGTACACAAAAGTGAAGCATAGGCAGATTTTGGGTTTATATTTAATGCACCACATTTTGTCTGACATTATAATGAATCCCAAAATGTGAGTGTTGTTCTCTACTAAACGGTTGATTATCTTTGGTATTATCAAGGTGATATTTGTCCTGCTTTGAATGTGGAGTGTTTACTGATAAGAACTTGCAACAGGATGAGGAATGATGCCACTGAAGCAATGCAGGACATTTACATTTTGAAACAAATATAAAGGTCAAGGAAATGTCACGTATAGTGGCTCCTAGTTTAGATTGTGAATCCCAAACTCTTATCTATCAAAAATGTCAGCCAAACATGTCATGCTCACCGAATTATGGTACAAAAGTGCAACTAATAAGCTCTGAGCTGCTTATGAGATTGTTTTGTTGTTGTTGTAGTTTTTAAATGAAAATACAAAACTGTTTGATAATTCGCTTGATATTTAGTATGTTCTAAAGGCAGAAAAATATTTGACAAACCTTCTAAGCTCCACTGTAACTACTGTTTATTGTCCATGTCAATGGTAGTGCACGTAAATTCCTGAATGATTCACAAGCATTTTCGAGGAAACGACAACTTCTACCATTCTTGCTGGAACTGGGAAAATGCATTTTGTCTTGGCCTTGGAGGTTGAAAAAGAAGAAGGAATTTATGATAACGAGATACAGTCCATGCCAAACTACTAATGCATTGCAGATACTGTATATTGTTAGAAGACACAAGAAGTTATCCTTGAGCATGTAGCATGTTGAGATTGTCCAATAGACATTTATCTCTGAAGCTGCGAACCGTTGCGGGTAGTGTGTTGCCATCCAGCTCAGCCGCCCAAGAAGCAAAAAATTAATAAATGCAGACCCTGTGATGATTTTGCTTTTCATTCAAACCTCCACTAGCAATGTTCTTTATTACCCATCAAGCCAAAACAAAGACAACTGAAGTGTGCAAACTGAGTAATTAAACTCATTTCATGCATCTCCAGTTTGTAATCCAGCAGACACATAGACATTATTCATAATTAGTTGAGATGCCCCACATGCCCTCTAGAGCTATCAGTCAGCAGACCACCTCTGGCCCGCAATGCCAAGCAGCTGACTATTGCCTGCACCTCTCAGCAGGCTATTAGCTGTCAGGATTTATTTCCTGAAAAGTACACCACCCCCGAAGGGATGAAATTAGCAACTTGGACTGTCATTCACCTTCTCCGCCCTGGCAACCACAAGCTTACATTACAATCTACAGGGAAATAGCACCCTGTCCACAAAACACAGGACCACCTGCAGTTCTAGACGACATTATTCACTAAACTCCCACCTAGCTGACATTATGATCACTGGAAACATCCACTGCAAGTCAGAGCACATAGCTTCCTGCTTAAATATGTTCCTGACAAATGTGTATATTATTCAAATAAGACTATACACTGGTGTTAAAGGGTTGAAATGCTTAGCCTGCTGATTCAATAAATACAGAATTCCAATTTTGCTCTCAAGTAACCCAAATTGTATAAAGGCTTTAGCAGTCCAAAGAGGGGACACACACACACACATCTACAAAAGCTGATTGGCTAGTACACCCACCTCACAATTCTGAAATTGTGGGTTCTATTTCACATTCTACCTTCCCACATGGCGTTCTGCCCGTGCCTGTCTGGGTTTCCCCTTCGTATCTGTGTTTCTCCCACATTCCACAAAACATGCATTGGTAGGTTAATGAATGACTCTAAATTGTATTACCGTTTTTCTTCGTGTACAAGTTGACCTTGCATATAAGTTGACCCTCCTTTTTTACTTCAATTTAAGTGAATTTTACAAGAACACGGGTATAAGTCTACCCCTGACTTTAGCGGTTACGCATACGTTTCATGGCTGTCCAATTAAAACACGTTATTAAAATGACAAAATTAAGGTACTTTTCGATGCATTTCTTCATTGTCTTCAAATAACACACACACAAGCGCAAATGCTGAAACTAATGTTGCAACAATAAAACGATTTGAAGTTTCAATGATTTATTTTTAACAGTTAAATAGAGCCCTTAAAGTCATCACCACTATCTGACACGCCAAATAGCTCCTCCCATTTAAATCCTGGTTGCCCTCTCCTTGCCGCTCATCATTTGCGCAAACATCCTCGTTACTCTTCCAAGGGCAGTCATCTTTGGACCTGTCCAATTTGTTTGAAACGGAGGTCTTCGGAGATGATTTGCTGATCATCTTACTTGGGACATTCTTTACCCAAGTCATGACTTTTGTGAGATCCGAGGGTGGAAGGTTCGCTGTTACTCCCCCCACCTGCCGACATCCATGCCGGCTTGTTCAAGCGCACATCCAAGGGTTAAGGGAGACAAGTCAAGCCATCTTTTCCTTTTCATAATTCGTCAAAATCAGACAGAAAAATAATCCATGCAGCTTTGTTGTTGCAAAGGCAATAAAGCGGCGCTTCACGACAGTGCATTTAACAATGCAAACATGTGAAAACAGTTAGCAGTATATAATCATTTTAAGCCTTGAAAATGACATACAGTATTCCTTATTTTGCATTATTATTAATGTTATTCAATCACGGATTTGTGGAACAAATTGGTCTGTTTTGAGTTATGCGGGTATAAGTCGACCTCCCATTATGAGGGTTGAAAATGAGGAACAAAAACTGGAGTTGTACAAGGAGAAATAAGGTAGCTGTGAAAGTAAATGTAAATGGCTATTTGAACAGCAGTCCATTCACTTGCTGACTCGTCCTGAATGCGTAATGGCATACATTTCACTCACTGATTTACTCGCGAGACACAAATGTATCAGTGAGAAAGCAGTACGTTCACTCTGACTCAATCTGAACAGAAAATGACGTACGTTTCACTCACTGATATGATCGTCAAGGGCAATAGTAATAATACGCTGTAATACGCTGACTGCTGATTGGTCATAACTGAGAGAAGAAAGAATGACTTCAGGAAGTGACTCCATTTCTCACTCACCCGGGCTACAAAACTACCCTAGCAACAGTGACAAAAGATGAACATTTTTCAAATTTCTAGTATCGCATCACAGACCTTGTGTGCATATCTATGTGAACCAGTTTCAAATTTCACATGCACGAATGACGCACCGTTGGATGAGGGTATTCCATGAGAAATTAATTGATAGCAAATGACTTCATCTCCCATGTGCTGATCGGCGCTAATCCCAAAACTTCTACTGAAAACAAAGATGAACTGTGCATGGACAAAACTAACAGCACGCCCACTTTAAATTCCTGTCACTTAACAGAAAGGGATATGTAGAAAAATGTCTCACTCATACAGCAAAACTCTCGAAGTGTAACAACTTGTACTACGTTCACACACACGAGCCTTCGCTGCTTCATGAGATAAGAAGTAACATGTAATTTGTTTGGTTGGTAGATTCCTTTGGGACGCTGAGCCGGCAGATGCAGAGAAGTACTACAGCTTAATGTTGCCGTTGAAAGCAGCTGAAAACTCACACACACACAGTCTTTTCATCCCGTTGTGTTCACCCATAAGGCAGAGCGAAGCAGAGGGAGGTAAAAATCCTTTTCCGGAATTCAAAATATTCCAGGACATTTCTCTTCTTTTTTCATTTTCCTTGTGTTTTCCACAACTAAAATGGAACCCTTTTTTTGAGGGCTTAAGTACTATTGGCCAACTGTTTCAAAATTCATATGATCATTAGTATTTGCTCCATCAGTGAGATTTTAATGTGACCTTCACAGTATAAACTCCTAACATTTACACTAGGTTATTATGTCCCACTGGGAAGCTTCTGGCTTGCTTTAGGTCTGACAGTTGGCCTTTGATAAGTATGCTGCCTAAAGAGCAGAATAATAATCGCATTAGAGTTCAGCGTACACCCAGATGGCCGACATTTCAGTGTCACTCATAATGAGTTCAGAGACAGGACAATGTACTCGTTGGCAAGCTTGACAAATGTAGTATCATAAAGGGAATACACTTTTTTGAAGAGCGGATTGCTGTAGGCTTCATCGTAAAATGTACTCTTCCTCAATATCCCTTAACGTTAATGGGAACGTTATCCTAAGCACGGTGTACGCCTTTATACATCCATGTGGTTAATGTTACGCATCGTTTCACATTAGTTACTAATTCTATAGTGGATTGTTGACTGATCTCCGACCTGCGTGTGAGCGGCATGGGTGCACTTTTTCTCTGTGATGCTAAGAATGTGAGCCTGAATAGATGTCTGTATGTGCCCAGTGATGGACTGGACCAATCCATGGTAGTGTTTATATTTGACAATCGACCAGGATATGCGCAATAGTTAAAATGGGGAACATTGGCGTTTAAAAAAAGTTTCATATAAAGAAGACACGGATGTCCAAAAAATTTTGTCTTCAAACAATGTCATGGCAGCATTTGACACTTTCACTTTATAATGCAGGACTGCCAAGATTGTTACCAATGGCCACATCATATTGCTTTTGTAGACTTTTCAGGACTACGTTGCTTTGTTTGTCACCTGAAATATCATTCTGTAAAACACTTTTTTTTGTGTCTTTAAGTAGGATTATAACAATGAAATTTGATACAATGAACCATTTGAAAGATTTCACTTCGTTTGCGGTGAACTAAGATTCATGTTTCTGTTCTGAAACAAATTATTAGAGATGGGTATAATGCAAATTCCGTCATCGCAAGTCCGCCTAAACTGTTGGTGTCAGTGACTTGTTTCACTTAATCACAACTGGATGGGATTTTTACAAATTTTTGCTGGTCCTATTTTCATTGGCAAAATGGAATGCATGACTCAGTCCCAACGGAATGCCCACCCTTGTCGGCAAGTGACAAACACGACCGATGAAAATGCCCTTTCCATTAGTGCTTAGTATTTTTTTCATCACTCTCCCACGAATGTTTGTGATGGACAGATGGAATGTCTGTCAGGGGTGACAGACTGCCCACCTCTGTGAAATATTGAAACAAAAGGACTTCCCCTCACTTTTAAACCAAAAAATGGATTGATGTATACTTTTGTTACTGTTTTACCACGAAGAAACCCTACGCTTCTTACTGCTTATGCTCACTCTCTTCATGTCCCATGCAAAAGCAGACCGTAGATACCTTTTGCCATTGTAGGTATATGCTCATCGATCCATTTTCTGAGCTGCTTGTACTCTATTTGCTGTGTGCTCAATTGTCCTTAGGTGGTAGGCAGGGTACACATGTGTATTCATTGAACAGGGTTTTTCAAGGGATCCATGTACACTGGTCATTGATGCCCAAATTTGGTATATGACTATTATTTCAAGTAGCTGCACTATGCATAAATTAGCCAGATGCATTGGAATCCTCTTTATAGACACAAGAGGACCATTTTGAAGAACTATAGGCTCCCTGTACACCATTAAAATCCGACTGTTCTGATTACTAAAGCTAATGTCAAGCCGTTAGTTCTACTGGTACTTGGATTTAACCAGGGGGATTGAGTGTGGGCAGGAGCATCCTGAAAAAAAAACAGGTTGCATATGGACATTAAAATATAAATAAATAAACGATGCACCGTTTCACTGTAGAATATTTCTGTAAGAACTTACTGTGAACTGTTATGGAAATTTTGCATTTTAATTGCTTTAAACAAGTGTTGTGGCTCAGTCAGCGGCGTGCCTGCTCATCTATCAACTATTAATCAACCAAGTACATGTATCATTGTATATATGATACCGTATGTGAAACGGTGTAATTCACTCATCTTTGAAATTGACAGCAGTCTGGATGTGGAGTGGTGATGACTTTTTGCTTTAGATTGTATTTTGGAGCCTAAAGAAGTCTTCAACAACACCACAAAGAGTTGCTGGCCCATTTTCACATATTGATGCATAATTATAGTTGTGATAGTTGATGTGTGGTGGACTTACCACTCCACAACCGTTTTCAGATTGAAGATGCAGAGCTGCTTTTATCAGCAGATGAGTGCACTGAGTGAAATGAGTCTGTCATTATAATTCATTGAAATTTTCTTCTGTTTGTGTATTAGCCTTTTTGGTATGTCAGGGAGAATCAGGGAAGGATGAAAACCATACCAGGCACCAGCAAAAATTATAGCTAGTTATGACACTTCAAATTCAAAAGAGAATGGGGAATTATTCCACTGCACATCAATTGTGATTGCAACTTTTGTTAGTTTGTTTTGCAAACACCGTAAATTCCCAATTGCAGAACATGGTACAAAATGTGGACATGTTTCTCGTTTGGGCATATTGTGCATACTTTACCAAGCTGTCCCAGTTTAAAGTAGATCAACTTAAATGATTCTTTTGCTGCAGAAACACAATTTCTCCAAAGATTGCAAGCCCGAGCATACATCTATATTCTTGTGTAGAGATGCATATTGTCTGTGATTATTTGTTTCATGAAATGTCAATTAGCTGTCAATTTGCATTACTCCTAAGCATTCCCTATATTGATTTCCATCACATTAAGAGCAACAAAAAAAATTGAAATCTTGCAACCCGTCGTCTGCAATGACACAATCCAAATAGAAATTCATCGGCCCCTCGTTTGTTGTATACTGTAGTGTAAGTCTAGTAGCAATGGCAAGACTTGTCTGCTTGTCTCAATTTGCTCAGTGATTTTCACCAAATAAAATGCCTGGAATAGAGCAACTGGGCTTTTCCAACACAAACTCACAAAAAAGATGCAAAAAAGATAAACAATTAATTAATTAATATAATAGAAATATAATATTAACACTTGTATAACATTAACACTTGTAATTAGGTAATAAAATATTAACAGCATTTCAAACAGTGGACATGGGCGTATAACTACACATCTTGTGTATGCGTGTTGGTGCATGTACGAACTCACTCGCAAACCCTAAAAAATATACAATATAAAAAAGATAAACAAACAGACAAATTATTGAATTAATTAATAAAGTAATGAAATAGTATCACATGATTTCAAACTGTGGACATGGGCATGGAATTACATGTTTTGTGCATGTCCCTCTCCTCCTTCAATGGCACTTGAGTGAGAATGGTGGAGGCATCAATGAAACATAAAGAATTAACTTTTTGGTTATTGTAAAGGTCAGGTGGTGTAATTTTGTTGATTTCATAGAAATCCAAAAATTAAATATCACAGTCATGTTTTTGAAATAACGCTAAATTACATATACAGTACCTCAAATATAATCCAAAACAAAAATCAAATTCATTTAGCTCCTAACAAAAATCCATCCAAAATGCTTATCACATGCGCTGTCTACAAGAATTCAATTTGTTGATTGTTCCAACCTGATTATAGTCTTGACATTGATTTTGAGGTGAGCCTAGGTGAGCTGTCTGAGGAGTGAATTCTAACTGAGTCAATGTCGAATATCAATAAAACATGAGACTTTTATCTATGATCTTGTTCAGCATAAATATGCTGAAGATGTAATCAGGGGCGTAGCGAGGCTTGGTGATCTACTGTGTGTCTGCGCCCTTGTCGGTGGATGGAACGCTGGACACTCACAGACAAGATTTATTTATACTAAAAGTGCAATGACCCTGGTAAACAATAGGGCTCGTCTCCATTAAGTACTCTCAGAGTGATCCTAACTTTTAGCCTGTCTAGCTTGTTTTGCTGTAGAACCACTTGAGGGCTATAAGAAGATGACTCTCATGCTTCCATATTGGCCCTCATACTGAAAGCTGCATGAAAGTTTGCTACTCCTAATCCTCTCCTCGTATTATCCGGATAAGAAATAGGAAGAAGTAACAGAAAAAGGAAACAGGAAAGGCTCTGAGATGAGGAGTTTCATTAGTTTGGTATGACTGCTGAACACTAATCTAAAATAAAGAAATAAAATAACAAAGATGTCGAAAAGAGGTCAGAAAAATATATAGGTTTAGGAAAACATACATTAGGGTTGTACATCTCTGCTCTGTTGCCAATAAGATGTGTATCTTGATACACTAACAACAATTTGATATATTAAAGGTAGCATGGTATTTTAAACTTTTCACACTTAAATATGTGTGTTAGCTACCAAAAATAAAAACATGTTAGCACTGTTTACCGATACCTTATTTTTTTTTATCACAATTTTGACCTTTTGGTTTCTGGGTGATGAAAATAGAGACCTTAAAAAAGGGTATTTTTGGAGGAATCTCAAAATTGGTATTTGTGTCCACGGGATGCAAAACTTTATCTGTGGACATGCTCTCACACACCTACGTAAACCATAAAACCATGACTGCTTTCTCAATGAATATCATTACTTATTAATAACAATATAAAAATATGAAAGGTACATTGACCAAAATGGTTATTTTCAAAGGGTGTATCAGCATTAACCAGTACCCAAGAAGTAGTTCTCTTGCTTAGATTCATTCTACATGCACAAATTGACGTCAAAATAAAATAAATAAATCACTGACATTCTTTATTCATTTGCAATTTTCATCATATGCACATTTATATTATACAATGAATCCAAGAGTCCCCTTAAAGAGTATTTGAATCATAAGTATCACCGACCCTTTTGTGCTGTTTAAAAGAAACCCACCACAGAGAATGTTGGAACAAATGTAAATATAGATGCATGTATATCCACAAAATATCAAACGGACAATTATGTATGATACAGTATTTTTTTTTTTAAAAGGATCGTCAGCCAACCGAGGGTCCCAAATACAGATAGACGTCGTGTTGTATTTGGTTAGCATTTCTGCCACGCAGTCCAGGGTTGTTGGTTTGAATCTTGGCTCTAACCTTCAGGAACGGAGTGTGCAAGGCTCCCGACAGTCTCGGACTGAAATCTCTACTGAAGGAGTAGCGCATGTCCAGACCAGATGTCCTTCATATATTCAGCTTAATCCTCCCATAAAGTAACAAAAATTGTTTGGGAATAATCTCATACTGTATGCAAATTAGTAGGTGTCCTCTTAAAGTGTTAACAAGATATTATGACAAGTTTATTTACATATTGCGCACAATTACTTCATTTATACAATGTTTAAAAACGAGAATAATGACATCTTAAAACCTGGTGAAATCTTACCAGCTTGTGCAAAGCAAACAATATGTACAAATCGTGAACAAGGTATCGATAATATACTCGTCGCTCCCAGATCCAGTGTCCTAAAAAGGACATCCGGATAAGGACCACCCTCACCTGTCAGTTGCACTTCATTTATATGAAAAACTCCCTTTGGTTGTCACTGCGAGGACTCTGATAATTGGGTTCGTTGCTTAAGTGGGCATCATTGACAACTTCAGACGCTTTAACATCCGAGTTTTGATACATCTCCAGTCTGCTCCAGGTGATTCTGGCGATGATGGCCAAGGCAGACATCGTGATAAAAATCGCCACTGCAATAATACCTACAAATTGTGGCAAGCGGTAAACAATTACAAAAGTAGTATGTTATCTACAGTAAGCATGTTCATGAAAGTACATGTGTAAAGATGCACCTAATGGTACATTACATAAAACTATCACCACACCATTAGAGGGTATTTTATGATTTTTTTTACGAAATTGCAACACTTTATGTTTTTTGTTTTTTACACAAGTAGTCTTTTTTAACACGTTCAAATGATTATACACGTTTCATATGCCTATACTGTCACATGTATGCAATTACTCGAGGCAGGTTACTATCCGGAATAGTTGTGTTTAAACTTGAAATCGGTCCCATTATTCAGCTCAGTACAAAATCCAGATTTTGCTGACAAAACACTTACTGGAAACATACCAATTTGGATACCTGTACTGTCCAAAAAAATATTGTTATGATGTAGACATTTAGAAAGTAGTAGGCCTCTTATTCAACTGAAAATAGCTGTCATTCCAAAATGGTAAATGGTAAATTTGAAATTTTGAATTCAATTACATTTGGTGGTCATAACTGAGCTATTTCAATGGGTATTTAGTATTTAGTGATCAAACCGTCTTTGTCCAAATACTGAACCTAACTATATGTTTTATTTTCTGTATGATAAGCAATCTAGCTTCCTAAAATTAGATTTATAAATATAAACATCTGATTAGGTACCTCCAATTAGAGCTGAGTCACTCCTGATAGTATTGACTAAGGGTTGACTTGGATCTGGTGAAGCAGGTGGGTCTAGAAACAACGTGAAAAGGAAGAGGAAGCCCCAAAAAAATACAAACAAATTAATCTGCTGCTTGTTGGAAGCATTATTGTACAAAAATGCAATTCCACATGGATGATTGTTCGTCTATGTGTGCCATTAAAACGGCTGGCAACCCATTCAGGGTGTATCGTTCCCCTCACCCAAAAACAACCTAGGATAGGCTACAGCACATATGGGACACAAGTATGGATAAGCGCCTTCCAAAAAAATTTATAATGTTATAAATGTTGCCATGCCTTAATATCAGACGTGTAAAGCCCAGGATAAATCAGTCATCAAAACAGTCATATCAAATCAATGAAAACCTCTTAATATTGAAGATATTGAATCTTAGCACATACGCCCACAAACACGAAATGAAATGTGGCTTGCACCAAGATACATATTCTTCCTACCTGGCAAAGAATGTGTTGTTTCTGGTGACTGGGGACTAGCAGAGTGCAGAGAACCACAATTTGACTGAGTTAGTGGGCCTGTGACGGTTACATGGCTGTCAGGTTGGAGAAGAGCTGATTTCAAAGGATTTATGGAGTTAAAGCCAACTGCTGACAGACAACCAGTGAAGCCAAGACCGGCCAAACTGGCCAGCTCCATGTCAACTAAATCGGTCTCTGGAAAACAAACACACAGAGAAAACCAAACAAGGGGATATCAGACTCCACCATGTGGTGATTTAATGTTCTTTAAAATGTATCATGTTTTTCTAGATAAAAAATGGAATCTTCACATATCACCCATGTTTGCATAGACATAGCACACTATTCTTTTGGCCTTGAAAAATGAGTGAAAATGCTGAAACTGGCTGGCACTCCAGACGTTGCCTTTTCAGATAACGCTTGGCACTGAAAGAGTTAACATATTTTATTATCACAAAAAAAATATATGTTGCATAGGAAAAGGTCAAAGATTATGTTGAAAGTAATTCACTCTTTTCAAACATTCTTCTGTATTATACAATGTGAACAACATTTCCAAGGTTATTATTGCAATGGCATATTGAAGGCCACTGGAAGGCAGACATGTATAATGTCTTTTCACACCCTATGTTTCCTTAACTTACTATACATTATTATTACATAATCCAATAAATATATGTTAATGTTTGGATACAGTGCTTCGTTATCTGAATAATATTTAACATTGTGTTTAATAGAACAAAAAATATATATGGGTAGGTGTATTAGATCTGTAGTTTCACATTAGAATGTGACTGTTCTACAGTATATAAACAACATCTCTATGTGATGGTAAGCAATTTTGCCGAGGGTTTACATATTCTTTTATTTTAAAAATATCGTCTGGTCTACATGTTGTCTGGCAGCAATACACTTCTTGGCATACTCTCACTAAACCTCTTATATTAAGGTGCATATGCATCAATTTGTACACAAAATATTGTGTATGCAGTACTAGACCATTATGTTACCATAAGAACATTTAGGATCATATTTTTGAATACCACTGTAGAGTTTAACAAGGCGACGATCAAGATGCATTGACCAAGTGTCACATTTCACTTCACAGTTTCAAGTGCCATCCACAACAACTGTCTTGTCAAGACACCAAAAGTGTTTCTATATGAGCAAACACATTGTTTTGCCTTATTCAAATATATGTCTTTGTGCTCATTCATATGTCTGCACATTGTTTACGGATACTTCAAATGCCATATTTCTCTGAGTACACGTCAATTTTTTTTCCCCTCATTTTCAACCCCGATATTATGGGGGCGTCGACTTACAACTGCATAACTCAAAGCAGACAATTTTTTTTCCACATATCTGCGTTTGAAAACCTTAAATTTGAATATGAAAGAAGTAACAACATGTCATTTACAACAGTTAAAATGATTATATATTCCTCTAATTTGATATAGTATCTATTTGTTTTAGAGTGCACAGAACAACACAAAAATGCATTTTCGTCAAGCAAGGCCTAATTGCCTCTTTGTTGTCGCCAACGAGGCTACCTAGATTATTTTTTGGGGGGACTTTGATGCATTATGAAAACGAAAATACGGCTTAATTTGTTTCCTTCAGTCCTTGGACAAGTGCTCGCATAGGCCAGCAACTTCAAAACTTCAAATCATTTTATTGTTGCAACATTTGTTTCAGCATTTGCGCGTATGTGCAGGTGTTCCTTGCCTTCGAGTCTTGCCTCGTTACTTGATATATAGTGTAGAAATGCCTCTAAAAATAACATCATCATTTTAATCAGTTTTAATTAGACAGCCATGATCAACTTAACCGCTTAAAGTCAGGGGTAGACTTAGTGTATACTCTCGTTTTTGTCAAATTCAGCCAAATTGCAGTAAAAAAAAATGGCGGGGTCACCCTTTAAGCAAGTTTGACCTGTATGGAGAAATACAGTTTTTAACTCTAAACACATTTTTTTCTATCAAGGTGTTACGATACTACACAAAGCAACGTTAAACAGTAACCATAAGAATAGCATAAACAATATACTCAGCATTTAATGGATTTTATTTTAAAATGTTCTCTCCCTTGTTAAATTAAATCAAGAATCATAACCTTTAACATGAAATGCGTAAAAATGACCAAATAGAATAAAACAAACAAATCACTCACAAAATGCACCAGGTGTCTGGGGTAAAATGTAAAGTATGTAAATTGACTCCGAACTGTCCAATATGACTCCCTGATCCAGTTGAACATCTCACATCAGAAAATGTTCAAAGATTAAATTACATTCGCTCTTTTGAAACATTCCTCTTCACCATACAATCTGAAGGACCATTTCTAACATTACTGTATTGTTGCAATGGTGTACTGAATGCACTGGAAGGCCGACATGTATAATGTATGAAGACACTGAAGTTCCACACTAGACAAACAGAGAAAAGGCCACAGACACACTTGTAGAGTGCACTCATTATACCTGAACTTTTGCATTAGTGTGGAAAAAAAGAAAAAAGAAAAATGTAATGCCATACCCAGGTACATTAGTTAACTCGCCCACATGGCTAAAGTGCTTTTAATGGCATTTTAATGTGTAATTAATGTAAGGGGGTGGTCCACCCTCAGAGAGTTCTTTGATTTCTTGAGTCAGTTTTTTGGAAGACCGTGCGCCTTACCTTAAGACCATGAATATGTTAAAAGCTCAAGACCTGCAGGGAAGACTGTATACTGTAGACTTTAATCTTGCTGATAGACTACAACAGCAAGCAGCAAAACAATGGAAGTAAACAACGCATTTGGCAAACGGTCTAAATCAGGGCTCACCAACCTTTTTAAAAGTGAGAGCTACTTCTTTGGTACTGAGTAATGTGAAGGGCTACCAGTTTATGTGAAGACAACTATCATGTTCATGATTTTTCACAATTATTAAGGAACAGCTGTAGTAAATATGTAATCAAGTGTAATATGTAATGTACATGTAATACATGTATATTTTTTGTAACATTTTGAGAACATCACACTTTTCTATCAGTTGTAAGCTATTTGCAGATCAGGCCTGTGGGCAACTCATGTGATCTTTGGGGACTACCAAGTTAGTGACCCCTGGTCCAAGTTTCGTAGTGGTTGAATGTAGTGGTGCTCAAAAGTGCATTGCTTACCATGTACTGTTCCCAAAATAATCGAGTTGACGCTGTTGAATTCGACATCGGATGTCAAGATAAAGCTCTCGCTGTCATTCTCGTCAATCTGTGGAAAAAAACTGACTCATTATTTAACATCAAAATGTTGTATCAGGAAACTTTAAGAGATAGCAGCAGATGGAGAAAAACCAGTAAAACCTTACAGTAAAAGTCGTTTTGAAACAATGGTAAAATTTTTATAGCACACATAGCAGAAAATAAAACAAAACAGAAAAGCGGAAGACTACCTGTAGTGTAACTATGAGCTATTTGTTCAGTAAATTTATGAGAAGCAGCTGCATGTACCTGCATTGAGATGGACTCTCCTCGCCTTTTAATGGCCACCGCATGCAGGCGTCCATCTGCCAGGTTCACAACATTGCTTCCAAACACTTCCGCATCCCTGCTCTTGTGCAACTTGTATCTTAACTCGAGTTCACCTAACAACAACAATTCAATCAGCAAACCCACATCAATTAAAATGATTTAGTGTTTGAAGTGATACAGACAGCAATAATACCATCCAGTGTCAATAACCATGAGAAAATTCCAAAAGAAGAGTTTTGATAACAGCCCAACAAATAATTCAGTCAGAATTGATCCTTTCATTGGAGCTCTCGGCTAGCGCCCTTTAAGACATTTTCCCTACTCTATTTCGCTGTACACCGAAGAACATTGTGTCTCCACCGCCACTGCCTGGGAGCCGCTCCTCACCAGTGATGTCAAGCTAACAGCGATCATAGTGAACGTGCACAGCACACTAATTAAAACGTTAGAGAGTGCGGATGGATTATTGTACCTGGTGCTTTGTTTGTGGCTGTTTTGGATTATTGCATCTAGAGAAGATGATAGTCATTCACTTCAAGTCCAACAAAGGAAGGCTGTGGAAGCAAAACTTTTCTCATTCTTTTTCCTCTCTTCATCATTATTGATGGCTTTTCTTCTCTTCTTTGCACTGTCGCACATTCAAATGCGTCTCGGACCATTCAATGGCCTGCACAGTATTTACATAATGTTTTGAAACTGGGCTACTTTTTTTGGAACCACAAAGTCCAATAATGTCATTCATTTCAGCCATTTGGGTATGTGGTCCTGAATCCAATCCATATCTCTTGGTGTTAACATGGCGACGTAGGTTAAAATCTTTAAGGCTGATATGTGTCCCTAATTAAATAAGGTTTATAGGTTTGTTGTTACATTCGGAGAACCTACTTCCTATTCCTGGTGTGAAGCTCTTTCTTAACCTTTGATGCACCTAGAGTCTTGGGTTTGGTGCGCAATGATATGAGAATGCTCAGCTATAGACATTTTCACAGAGTGATGGCCGCCATTTGCCCATTCTTGATCTATCTAGTGGCACACTGTGAGGTAATCAATATTTTCCTCAATGTGGATCACAGAGCAAATCTCGCTCTCGGCTTTTAAAGCATTTGTGCAGCACCTTCTAAAGCTCCTGATTCTACTTCCTAACGACCCTTGCGGTGACAACTGGAGCAACTTAAAATGGTGATAACAGTTCAAAATTGTGGCCCAATAATCTATATGGCAAGAGGGGTCAAGCATTCTTGGTTTTTGCATGCAGCAAATACATGATGGACAGACTTCAAAAGGCAGAAAAATTAAAGATATGATCAAATGGCTATGAGACACTAATTCACAGTAAACGAATAACAGAAAAAAGGTTGACCTTTATTTTAAATCCCCTGGAAATACTATACATGTCTTTCTCGTCAGGGTTGTAAGTAGGACACTCATGTTGGCCCTGTCGAATTTCATACCAAGGGATTAAGGTCAAGTTTCTGTGAGGGATGCATCTTTCCACACAAAACTTTGAGTCGTACCTTAATGGACTGTGCTTTGTGCACTGGGGCACATGCAAGAACAGGGAAGGACATCCATCTCAGATTGAGAAATTATTAAGTGGTCTCTCTCAATGCTTTTGTTTATCCAGTATTCAGGAGTGATGCAGTCGACAGTATGTGAAATATTTTTTCCTTTTGCAGCATTTTTTTTCAGCCGGTATCTCACTGAGCAGTGAAGGCGTTTAAATGTTTGCAGACTTTGGGTTTTCATAATGGTTATTAGGTGGTTGCAAAGACTTTTTGCAGTTTTTACTGGTGGCAAAACTGTTTTTAATCATGTTCAAAATTTCTTTAACCCAGTCACAGATCCAACAGAATCTGTGTTACATGTCACATTATAATTGTGACTGGCAAGTGGGCATGAGTAAGTACATTGATAAAAAGTTGTTGTCTATGGTGGTACTCACTCGAACCACATTTCAGTAAAACTGTGCTCATCCTATCTAAAATTCATGTTCAATTGAGTGGATCCAGTGGTTTCGAGTCACTAAATAACAAAGCGCTTGGAAATTTACACAAGCTTGACCAAAGAAGCCACGTTTTTCTCACCAGAAACATCAACACCATCAATGCAAACCGTTGTGTTTTTTTGTAATCTCAGATGTTCATTGTTGTACTCTGAACTGCCCCGCCTATGGTAATTCATCATTATCATCACCTTCATCACAATTGTTGACCTGTCTCTGTGTTTCTAGGGCCTAGATACACGAATTAAACGTTGGAAGTTGGCAAGCATCATGGCATCGCTAAGTACCGTCTGATTAGTACATAAAACACCATGTTAGCATTACAATTTTCCTCAGTTTGCACATCATCACCCTCCACATTTCGATGTGCAACGTCTGACGGGCGAGAAGATGGCTTTGTCACTATGGAGCAAGAAAGACTGTAATTGTAGGATTTTACCTTAAGGGTATGTTGACAAAGTGAAGAAGGAAGAAAAAAAATACACATCCACACAACTGAATGTACCTGGTAGGATTTGTGTCAACTATGCATGATACTGTGTCCAAAGTGGGAGGTTGGAGGGTTCATCTTGAGCCAAAAAGAAAATGGCATGTTTTTATAGGCAATTATTATAATCATTTTTAGGGGGGCATCAATAAATCATGGTAATTCAGTCAAGCTCAGTCTCTAATCATCCACAAAAAGTGTAAATGTATTTTACTCTCTCAAGTTATGAGTGCCCTTACCGTGCCTGTTGATGAGCAGGGCAATGTACTCCCCATAGAATGAGTTGACAAAGAGCAGTGGCGCAGGAGTCTGTTTAGTCCTGAAGTTCAGGGAGATATTTTCTCCTCTCAATGTCATTTTAGGGATGATAGATGAAGGCGAGGCACTCTGGTTTTGGCTCAGCTCAAAGGGCTCCTTAAGAGTATATCTTATGGATGTTGTTGACTCCAAGTTGGCAGAAATCACTAAAACAGATTAGAATTTCGGGTAAGTTTGGTCTCCCATGCATTATGTTGTCAGGCATTTGTGGCTCGGACTATGTTTAAGGGATATGTTATCCGTGAAAGGAATTGCATTCATTTGTCACAAGGAATTTACTGAGAGTGTGACACCTCATCTGTTTCACTGTAGGATTATTCTTGCCTTGAGAGATGTAAGCATCTCAATAGAAAGGAACTCAAAATGTAGTTACAGTAAGTCTATTACCACTTTTTTTTTGATAATAGTAACTACATATGTAAGTTTCCTAATTTTCTTAATTGGAACATTATGACACAATGGTTAAACCTATTGCAATATAGCTCAGTGAGCTTTTACAGCACTGCATCTTGACATTTTGTTGACTTTCATCTTTTCAGTTTATTTTTTCAACCGTTTTTCCTACACTTTTTTGGGGCCAGCGAAGCATTGAATCTTCTGTTAAAAAGCACAGTGAGTGAGAAGAGCCCTTAAAAGTAAGTTAAATGCTTGACCTTCTGGACAGAGTTTTCATTTTGTTGTTTACAAAGCCTCTCGAACAATCAGACAATGTCAAAGTGGATGGGAATGCACTTCAGGGTCAGTCTGACATCTGCTGACTGAAGGATCTTCAGACAGATCACGTTTCCTTGTGTTTTTGCACGAGTGCGTTAGTAATTTTACATACTTGTGTCTTATGGTAATTTAACTTGTCTCCATTTGTTACTCTTGTATGAAATCAAAATTAAAAAATGATAAATCATCATTTATTTTATTATTTTATTCATTAATCATCATTTTCAATGAGCAATATAACATAAACAAAGGTTACTCTAGTAACGTCTGCATGCATCACTGCATTTAAACCTTGTGCAGTATTTGTCCAATCCTTTGATATTTACATGAAATTTCACATCAAAGGCAATGAAAGAAGACACCAGGAAGCTAAATGATGTGCAAGAAAACGACCCTAAAATGGTCAAAATACTGCACAACGGTTAGAATAATGAGAGGAAACTATATTTGTGTAAATGTGTGCATAAAGACTATGCATATAAAATATTAATAAGTAAATGCAAGGGCTGTAACTAGGATGGTACCTATAATTTCCCTATCGACTTATTGCTCGCTGAGTGACAACTATCACAAACGTTTTTCAGACCCGACGCGCATTTGGCTGGTAAACAATTTACGGGGTCCCCCGCCTACTGTCCATAGTCAGCTGGGATAGGCACCAGCAGGACACTGGTGAGGATAAGTGGCGCAAGAAAACGGATGGATGGATCATTTTGTGAACATTCATTATGCCTGCCAGGAAAAGACACTAGTGATGGCAAGCACGAGCACTGAAAGTGATCTTATCCCAGTTAAGTCAAAAATAATTATTCGTGTTTAGCTGAACACAAAGATGATATATTTACAGACAGCCATGACTTCATTAGTTTAGACACCAAAAACGATCATTTCTTGAGACAGCCATGACTTGATTAGTTTAGACACCAAAAACGATCTTTTCTTGTTGTAGTTTATAGGAATAAATATCGTTTGAAAAAATAACAATCAATTCATCTATTGATTGGTCGCTTAATTATTTGTTCAATGAATTGATGAGTTGGATTACTAAATTTTTAACATTTCTATCCATTCATCATAAAAAAAAAAACAAGACAGCATTTCAAATTTAAAAACATGCAAATCATGAACTAATTATGTTCCTGGTGCGGCCCGTTACATTGATCAGAAAATGGGCAAAAACGTTGGTCATGGTTTTCCAAAGTAAAAAAAAAAAAAAAAAGGTATTCTCCAGTATTTGCATTTATTTAACAGAGAATTAATCATGTCATGTAGGATAACACAAAACTGTGAATATTTGAGAAATTCTATGGTTTATGAAAATTTTAAGTAAAGGACACAAACCAGTTACTTGATTATCAAACAATTGCTATTTTAATACTTGATTAATAAGTTAAATGCTGCACCCAAGCACAGCTGAAGTTCTGTGCTGAGGATTCATAGCACTGAAGGGGTTTCAACTCAATTTAAGGGTTATTTTAACTCTTTTTAAACTTGAAAAAAAATTCTGATTTTAAATTTTTGAGTTAGAGAAGACACATGCACTTTAAAGAAAAAAAAATCCATACTGTCCAATGACAAAAAGGCATTCTACTGTGTTGTACATAGAAGTAACGTCACGCATCATTTATGACTCTATTATTGGTCATGAATAAAAAAAAAAAATCATTGTTGTCAGTGAAATTAGCTGAGAACTAGTTCAGGGTGTACCCTGACTATTGCCAGAAGACAGTCGGGATAGACTTTGTCACGTTTGCGACCCTCGTGAGGATAGGTGGCCAAGATAATGGATGGACAATTGCTGTTGATCAGCTACAATCTACTGATCATTGAACACATAATACGTGTCATCAGAAGGTAGGTTTTGAGCAATCATCCATACCTTTGTGGCAAAAGGCTCCAGTGTAGGCTGACTGACTACAGTCACAGGAGAAACCGTTGTGTTTTTCCACACAAAGACCCTGGTGTTGACATAGATACTCATAGCTGTTGCAGTGGCCTGGGCATCCAGGTTGGACCCCAGGCGTGATCCTTGCCCTTTCCTCCAGATCAAGAGTGATCCCGTTCAACTGCAGAGAGCGGATACAACCCAGGAAGCCCTTTTGTCTGGAAGCCGTACCTCCTAAAAGGGGAATAAAAGCAAAAAAAAGGCAATCAAGTCACTGTAATTATTTCTCTGCTGATGCAGGCTTTATCAGAAGTACAGGCTTTTCTTGTGTTACAATGCCAAGAATCCCGCTGATAGATGTGCCATCTGGCAGCATCGCAGACAGTTTACTCTTTTCACAAAGTGAGCCTTTTTCCTCAACAATAAAGATTCTACAGCCTCACAATTTAAGATCTGTAACAACCCACCATTATGGAATCGCAACAACTAAGAATAAATCCCAGTGTCTACTGTGGAGTAATAAAAGGTTCTTGCCTTGTTTCACATTCAATAAAGTATAAAGGTGTGCTGGCAGACACAAAGGCACGCGCAACCGTTGCTTGATTAGATGATTGAAACATGAGCAACCCTTGAACAAAGGACAATACAGAAAAAAAAAAACAATGCAATAACAATTGACAACGGTCTATCAAACTACAATTGCACTCAAGTAGAGCAAACTAATTTGAATTAGCACAATTTTGTTCATTTTCATAGACAAACAGGTCTGGCACGGCACAAGCTGATTATAACCTATCGATAGGTTGTGGTCGATTTCAGTTTTTCAAGGTTAATATACTATTCATCTTTTTTCAAATTAAAAAAGCCTAAAGAATTAGGCCTTGGGCATTATTTTCTGTGTGGTACCATGATGACCAGGAGGGCGGAGCTACAGTGTTTGGTAAAGCAGGGGTGCCCAAGTCCGGTCCTCGAGAGCCCCTATCCAGTCTGTTTTCTATGTAACCCTCATCCGGTACACTTGATCTCAAATGTTCAGCTAATAAGCAAGCTTTACAAAAGTCTGATGACAAACATGGTTACTTGAATCAGGTATCCCAGATTATGCTCTTGAAAACCAGACTTGAGCACCACCGGGGTAAGGGCTCCACATCCAGACAGCAAATTAATACTATTCGTAGAGCTATAAGTCCCCAAAAGAATTTCTCATTTCATTCTCATTTGATATCTGAATCAATGCGAATACATGAACAGCCTCCAACCACCCACCCACGCACTGGGAATTTTGTACACATTTTAACGAATTGTCGTTGGGGGTGGCACCCCACCACTACCACGTGCACTCCCCCGTGAACGATTATTTTTCTGCTCATGACACCGAATATAATAAAAATGCTGAATATTTATGCCGATAATCAGGCTGTCGGATAATCATTTCATCTCGAAAATACACACGTTTTGCTCACCTATAAATAGCTGGCTATTTAGCTGCAAATGGATTTGGCCATCGGAAGGAGCTTCTTGCTTGGCTGCAGGGAGGTCATCGACATAAAGCGTCGCCTCTTTGACATTTCGCTCGGCTCGGACGCTGTGCCAGCGGTTGTCATTCAGAGGGACACTTGTTTCTACTTGGACTTCCAGCGGCCCATTTCCCACATCAAAAGAGAAGATCACCTCAAAGGGGGCTGCAGTTGTGAAAAGAGATCAGAGAGCAGAATAAAAATGATGATAAAACCAACACACTTGAACTCAATTAGAATGTAACTTGACGTTTGACTTGGGTTCATGTTTCTGTTGAATTCCAATTAACAGCGCAACAAAGAATTCAAAACATATTTGAGTTTGTTCTACCACTGCGCTTGAAAAAGATGTTGACCTCAAACTTTCAGGAAGTGCTGCAAGACCAACAGGAAAGCAAATTCCAATAAAAGACATTATCTGACATTTTAGGCCTTTAAAATCAGAGGAGATTTGACTTCTTAACACATAAAACTGGGCTAAAATGGTGATATGATGTCAACCGGAACACTTTGACGATCCAGTTAAGCTCACAAGTCATTTCTTATGGCATCAGCTGCCTCTAACTGGTCAAAGTCAAATCAAAGTATAAAATATATCGTGATAATTATTTTTTGTCCTCACAAGAAACTGTTTTAGTAACAGTCATGTGCCAAATAGAAAAGCAGGCCATCACATGGTCCTATGGGTGTGAAGTGACTTCTTCACTCTTGTCCATCTGTTGTCACAACTGGATAGCAGCGAGTAGCTCCAGGCACTTATCTGTGCTTGTGCAGAGATCAGGTACATCAGTCATGTCAATTATTTTCTTCAGTGCAGCTGTACATGCCTGGCTTTGAGGTAAATACAGCGATCATGAACACCAGTCTCTCAGGTGTAACTCTATTTCACAATAAGTGAAATTCAAAATATTTTAAGCTAGATGTACAAACTGAAATGTTTCTTTAATACATTCATAATCATTTGTTCTGTTGACTTTTTCTATGTTATAAAACAACTATTGTTGGGATTCCCATTTTTTAATTTTGACATCTTCCAAGTGTATCCGAACACATTCTCCTTTTTAACCGCAAAAGCCCCCATGTCTTTCTTCACAACATCCATCAGTTGTCTCTGAGGTGTTCTTTTTTTTTATGAAAATAAATACCACCCTTTTACCAAAAGAATCACGACCCCTCCTCAAAGTGTGTCCTAACCAATGAAGTCAGCGTTCTCTCTTAGTCCAAAACATTTAACCTTGGCAGTCTCTCTGAGAAGCTCATCTCTAATCCTATCCAAACTGGAGACTCTGAAATAAAACTTGAACTTCTTCATTTCCACCACTTCCAGCTCTGCTTCCTGTCATTTCCCCAGCACTACTGTCTCTAATCCGTACTTCATGGCCAACCTCACCGCTGCCTTAAAAAGCTCTGCCTTCATCCCACTAGAGAGCCTTCTATCGCATAACACCCCTGACACTTTCCTCCACTCGTTCCAACCTTCTTGGATTTGTTTTGCTACCTTTTTACCACAGTCACCATTGGTCTGGAATGTCGACCCCAAGTAGGAACATTGTCAGAAACACAACTCATCCTGTTATCATGCTTTCATTCTGTTGCCCTCGGGTCGGCGCTACAGAGCTCAAAAAAATTGGACTCAGATACAGATTTTTGCCCAGAGGTATTAATGTTCTGAATAATAATATAATAACAGAACAAGAACTATCTGAAAATAACAACAATAATTGTACTCCTGTGAACGTATAATTTCTCATTTCTATTCTTTTTATTGTTCATATTTATTCAATATGCATTAGTTGGAGCAGCACTTCCAATTTCAATATACACCTGCTGTACAATGACAAAAAATGTATTCTATTGTATTCAGCTGAGAACTTTATCTCTTAATATTGATGGCTGCAGGATTTCCTTATCCAAACACAAACAAATAGGAATTGCCACATAACAGGCACATTTCACCCAGATTTGCACATTTAGTATTTTCTTAATCTACCTTACGGTGTGGCTGATGCTTTATTATGTGGAATTAACTTCACTTCATAGCTATTTGTCATCACAAGCTAATAATTAGAATTTCTTGACATTTTAATGCCAACTTTCATCATCTCAACCGACTTAACCCATCATAGTCCCAACAGTCAAAGTTTCCACTTTCAGGTCAAGCCCATGCGCTTCTTCTCTTTCAGTCTACAAACCCTCATAATCGTTTGGCAATGTTTTAAGATATGTAGATGCTTTCTTTGACACACCCCTCAGCATTTACCCGCAATTTGGATCAGCCTACAATTTGCCTACAATTGGTTTATGCCCCGTTGGACTGCATTTTGTTCAGATCCACGTTTGCCTACATTTTTTATTGAATTTGTATTTTATTTATTGATCATATTTACTTAACCCTGAGAGAATATTTGACTCAACTCTGGCTTGTTGACATTTTTAATGCGTCAATCAAAGGAAAAGCATACAAAGAACAAACAAACACTAGGAGGCTAAAATTGTGAATAGATTGTCAAAACATGCCAACTTTCAATATGGCACGCCCTTATGAATGCTTGCAAACGGGAGGTTGAAAGGTACACCCAGGTGTCAAATTTAGCCCATGTCAGGCTCATTTACTGCCAATAAAAATTGGAAATACTACTGTCATTTCTGGACATATTCATATATATTCAAAAGCCATTCAAAGACTCTAATTATGACACATAAAATATTCCTATTTTAATTTCATGAATATATAAAAATACAACATCTGTTGCTATTACCATATTTTTACAATTTTTGTACATAAAAAGCACCCCTCCCCCAAAAAAACTATATAAGAAAATACAAATAATAATGCTACAGCAAAACAGGAGAAAAGAGGCACTAGCAAAGCAACAGGCCAGAAGGCTTGGAACATTACAAAGGAGGCAGTGATGATGTGTATTAAGTCTAACAGGCTCTTCTGGTTTCCATCAAAATGGCTTCCAATTATCCTGGTGGATGCATCCAGATGATTTGTATGAATAGGGCTGATGCCACTGAAAAAGGGCTGTAGATTGAAAGTAAATATATACTCATATTTGATGACGTTATGAGTCTTTCAAAGTAAGCCCAAGTAGGGTGATAATAAGACCATGGTAGAGAAAAATCCCCGGACATCCATTGATTAATATGTGCCAATCGTAGCAGCACTCACAATTCCGTTAGATATCTGCTGTAAGATGTCAGGAAAGCTATTTTATTGTATTCTTTTCTACTCTAAACAGTGATTACTGAATTAGAATTGTCACAGTATATATTCAAACATTGCAGTATAACCATGCAGACATATGCAACAGAAGGGCTCATCATCATTGAGGTCCTCTCTCGAAATTGAAAAAGTGTTGATTTGATCTCCTCTCCAGTTTCTCCACTATGAAAGCATTCATAGCAATTCAGACAATCCATCTTTTCTTTCTGTTGCTACTTTATATGTCTATATGTGGGGCCTTTTTTTCCTTTCAGAGGAGCATTCAACCTCATACCTGTGGGTAATTGTGCTGATTTAGTTGGTGCACACATCTTCAATACAATATTATTAAATTAGAGCTGTCAGAATAATTTATGGTCAGAGTTAAAGCATTATTTATTTTAATTTTAATTATGCTTGTTTAGGAGTGCACTCTGACTGGCTGTAATTTTGTTTGGCAAAACCTGATAGGCTCCTTTTGTGGATGGGAGGGCAAAATCCAAAAGCAGAATGAAGATGTGAAAATGTAATTCTTAAAGAAACGCCCCAAAGAAACCTTTGAAAAAGGTGGAAAGATATACATTCTTTGTAAGAAGGAGCTTGCTTATTATGGAAGTAGCTCAAGTTAAGGCTACCACATAAAGGCAAAGCACATAGCTGTGAGTGCAGCCACAACAAACAAAAGCATCAAAGATGCTAAAGAATTGAAGCATAGCAAAGTGTTTTGCCAAACTAAACTTGAGAACGTCGCACATTTGAGCAAGTATGCGCTGAACAGGATGAACAATGTTTTATTTTAATCTTACTTTATAATAATTTCACAACCATTTTTCCTGATGGTTGACTAAACTTAAGTATGCACCACCACTGGACACTAGTCTCAAATACAGCAGAAGGTAAGGTCTGTTCAAGAAAATAAATTGCTGAATATACTTTTTTGTTGTTGTGTATCAATTATTTGCTCTGCCATAATAACACAGTTTCTAAATTAAAAAGAACTCTGAAACTCAGAAATTCTTAAGTGACATTAAAATGACATTAATTAGATCAGTTACAGATCCTAATGAATTAATTTCTCAATCTCTTGACAACACTAAATTCAATATATATATTTGTTACAATTTGATACATATATATATATATATATATATATATATATATCAAATATATATATATATATATATATATATATATATATATATATATATATATATATACATACATAATTAGCATGTGAGCTAGCAGTTAGCTAGCTTAGATAGATAGATAGATAGATAGATAGATAGATAGATAGATAGATAGATAGATAGATAGATAGATAGATAGATAGATAGATAGATAGATAGATAGATAGATAGATAGATAGATAGATAGATAGATAGATAGATAGATAGATAGATTACATCTGCACAAGTACAAGGCAATGAATTTTGACTTAACAAGCTCAAACCAGGCTTCGTACTATGAGTTTGACATATGTGTTGACACATCTGTGTTGCCAGAACATCACTAATTTATGTATCAAAACATTCTGGTGGTATTGCCATACATGTTTGTACTGTTTGTTATTCTTCCGCTTGAACTGGGGCCTGTAACAAGATGAAACATTCAGACCTTGTCCACACGTAACCAACGGTATTAACTAAACCCGCATATCCCCCCCATGTAAAAAAAATCATGCAACTTAATCAAGTCCCTCCCATTAATCACAATGCATACAAGCACATTTTGAGATGTCAGCAGAATGTTGACTCTTGACAACTTTCCTTTCACAGAGGATAAACAACAGGGGAAAATTGTTTCGAGGGGAAAAGTCTTCAATATTCTGAATGCTACTGTAAGATTTAAGCGCCTGCCACCCGCAATAATATCAGTCGAATTGGAGACATGCTCCGCTGTGTTTTTGAGTGACAGAGGGAAACAGAAAGAAAGTGATGAAATAGAGAAGTAGAAACCACCACCAAGCTTTTCTATGCAAAATTGAAAAACATTGAACTGTTACAGTGAGGAGAAAAGGCTGAACTATCACTTACATCTGAGTTCAATACGGATAAAGTCTTTGATGCCCAGATTTTCCAGGAAGACCCCGGAGGAGAATGTTGTTTTGAATAAAAAGGAGACGTCTGCATTTAGTTCTCCATGAAAGGTAGGAAAGTGAAGGTAGGATGTCTCTTTATCAAATAGTGCAGCATTCCAAAAACTTTCTGAAACACAAAAATGGCACCTGTGTTGAAAGTTCCCTCTGAAGTTACAATGGCAGTTTAATACTTGAAATTTGAGAGTTAGGGTTATATATTTAATAACATGTGTTGAGTGTTTCTACAATTGAACCTTTCTAACGCTGAAAATTTACAAGCATGTAACATACACGAAAGGAACCTACTGTCGCCATGACAACGTAGAGGTCCCACCTTATAGGCAGCTTCTGAGCCTGGCCGTATATCCCCCAGTACCAGAGATCGGACTGGGAGAGTCTCTTTATGGGTGAGGAGACCTGAATCATTAGTCCTGGGGATGGTCAAAAGAGGAGGAGAAGAAAAAGGTTACAAACATTCAAAAAGCGCAAGGTCAGGAATCAAAACAACCACAAGGATGGTGTGAATGATTTAGTCAGAAAAGGAGTTAGGTTTTCTTTCAACATTGGGCACAGGAAGTCCAAGGAACTCAACATACTTGACGATTGAAATCCCCTGTGCAAAATGTTAGCATATTACATATCATGCAAGATATCAGGGCTCTACACTAGCTTTCGCACTGGCAGCACTCGTGCTAACGATTTGCTCATTTGGGCGCACCGCACTGGAGTCTGATTCATTGAAGGTCTAGCCAAAGGTTTGATTTAAATAAGCACTTTAATAAAAAAACTTCAAATAAAATATATTTTGTGAAAATATTTGAAAACTGCCTTTGCAATAAATTATTCTAATTGTAAAGAGACTTCATAGACACGATGTTTGTCAACTTTTATAAATGCAAAGGAAGCCCACATTGTTTGAATATTTGCAGTTATTAACATTCACTGCATTGACGGACTTTTTCTGTTTGACTTTGAAGTCCGACTTCATTTGAATGCACCATGTGCACCACATAGTTAGAGGCTATTTATAACACTGGAGACTTGTGCCGCATCTTACAATGGCAGCGTAATTGACTAGTGGTTTCTTAGCAACCTTAATCAGCGACTGAATAATAATAATAATGGCAGTGTGTCCTGTTGGTGGCTCTGTGATGTGATGGTGATAAAACAGAGTCACGAGGACTCAAGCTAGCCACTTGGCAACCGCAGCTACGAATGCGAACTGCAAAATAAAAGCCCAACTACAGTTACTGCATTGTCATCCGTGCATTATTATTTGGAGTATCTATTTTCAAGTTTTGCAACACACCTTTGGAATGTGGTGATGTTGCATCTCCCTTGTCCTTTTTCACCATGCACAGCCCATAAATAAATATAAGAATCTTATAAGAATGTAACAGGTAATTAAGTCGTGCGACAAAGAAATTTTCAGCAGCGCACACTGTAAATTTGGGCGCATTTGTGAAATGTAGATGAAACACTGTAAAGACAAAAGAATTAAGCACGCAATGTACTTTTATAGCGTCATAAAATACACCACCATTGATCAGTGTCGGCATCACAGTTACACTGCACATTTGAATTCAGACAGTTATTGTGCAGGGCACAAGCACACTGCTGACTGCCTGGCACAGCTCCACCCCAGTGTGTTTGGATCTGTCCAGGAGCTTGACCTCCAAACCACCAGCTTAGTGCCGTACTATCTGAAACACAGAAAATATTTTTACCATTTTGCGTTTTGCACAGACACTCATTGCATCCGTGGTCAGAGTTTTGGGCAAACCTGCTCAAATTAAACAGTGACCTTCACCTGGTTTGTTGAGGAGACGGGAATTCTTACAATAGTAGGACAGCTCCTGCTCACAATGCTCTGACTGGTTGAGGATCACCTGTAACTGCTCCTCTTCTGAAGCGTAATGGAAATGGGCTGTATGTCGCGTTCTCTCAGCGCTCGAATGCAATGTGGTCAGTTCCGTATTATTGTGCTTGATCACCATCCATGCCCTGTCTTAAGTGGTCACACGACAGGCATCATTTTCAAGTGAGTTAATGTAGAACCTCAGAAGCAGAAAACTAGAAGGGACAGATGAAGAAACTGTACTATATTGCCAAAAGACATTTTAAGACAGCTCCACGGAGCTCCACACTAGACTTCAGTGAGCTCCTGAGATCAAGCGGGTTTTCCACAAATGTTCATAAAAATCAGTCTGCATGCTTAGATTTTTGAATTATTTAACATTTTTAAAGATGCCATGGAAGTGCTTACAACACTTGATTCCAATTGTTGGGGTGAGCCAATGCTTCTGGCAATACAGTGCATTTGTATGTAGATTTATATTAAACTAATGAGTAGATCCCCTTTACATGAACCAGCAATAAGATTTAGCAAAAGACAATGGGAATCTTGCAAATAAATGTATCATTGTGTGTGCATGCGTTACCTGTCATGTTACAGTATACAAGCTGAGGTTTGATTGGTCCACTGCCATCCACGTCCACATAATAATGTCCTGATGTTCGTCCTTTGTGTTTGTATGCCTCACAGGACTGCTCATACCTTGCTGTGGGAGAGGAATAGATACTTGCTGAAAAAATCATGTAAAGAATATTTTTTAAATCGTCAACATTTTTCATATCTGCCACCTTTTTTCAAATGTCTTTAAAATGCCTTTTTGCTTTGTGTAAATAAAACCCAAGAAAAGTGATTTGTTTCGGCAAAAAAAAAAAAAATCCTGTCCCCGGCTGATGCTGAAAAAAAAAAAAATAAATAAATATATATATATATATATATATATATATATATATATATATATATATATATATATATATATATATATATATATATATATATATATATATATATATATATATATATGTTGTCTTACAATGTCTTACAGTGTTGTTTGTGTTGAGACCCCATTGTATTTATGCTATGACACACTCTGTTTTGACAAATTTGATTTGAAAAATATGAGGAGCTTCCGAATTGTTTCTTGTTAAAATAATGACTTGTGACAAATGATAAACTCAGATTTTGATATGGTAAATAATGTGAGTGTGCATAAAGTAAAAAGGATTTTCAAGTATGTGTGTTTTTCAAGAGTTTTTGTGTGGGATTGTTTGTGTTTCATGACGCAATATGTTTCCTGCTTACACTGCGGGGCAAGTATTAGTTTTGCATAATGGCCTTTTACATTATGTCCAAAAAATATGTTGAGATGTAAAATATGTATGCAAATCTAATATTCATATTGCCCTGCCATCTTCCCTAATGCTAATGTTGCTCCATGCCTGCTGAATCTTAATTGGTCTGATGTTTCCCAGCCTCTTAGT